>NC_056739.1:1276218136-1276328136 GCF_019279795.1 Protopterus annectens
TATATTGTATGCAGGTGGCTTGAGGAGTATTTATGTTTAGATCATTGATAAAAAGTGAAAATAGGAGAGGGCCCAAGATGGAGCCTTGAGGGACGCCCACGGTAACAGGAAGAAGGATGGTTAGGTTATTCTCCCAAAGTACTGCTTGATTCCTGTTTTCTAAGTAGGAGTTGAACCATTTTAGTGCTTGAGTATCAAGTGAGAGGGACGTAAGTATGTTCAGAAGTAGCTGGTGTATTTACCATATTGAAGGCTTTTGAGAGGTCAATAAAGAGTGCAGAAGATAGAGTGTTGTTATTGCGATTTTTGTTGATACAGTCTGAAAAAGGATAAGAGGGCAATGGTGGTGCTATGGAATGGCCTAAAACCATGCTGACAGTTTGCTAGTATGTTATTCTGGAGTAGGTGGTCTAATAGTTGATGGTGGATGCATTTGTCCATGATTTTTGCTAGTGGAGAGAGTAAGGCTATTGGGCGATAGTTAAAAAGTTCAGTAGAGTTACTGCCCTTGTGAAGAGGGATGATATGGGAGATTTTCCAGACTGATGGGATGTTGCCTTCAGTAATTGTTCTATTTATTAGAATGGAGATGGGATATGCAATTACTTTGCTGCAATTTGTAGATATTCAGCAGGTAGCAGATCAGCAGAGGGGCTACATGGTTTAAGTTTTTCAAGGAGACAGCAAATAAGAGAAGTAGGAACTGGCTGTAGATGAAATGAGGGCAGAGAGGTAGTTGTAGTGGGAGGCAGGCTAGTATTAACGGGGGGGGTAGTGAGGTAAAGAAGGTATTAAAGGTGTCTGCAATATGCTTAGGATTATTGTGGGAGGTACCTGATGGGTAGGTGTTTTGGAGTGGCCTGGTTGTATGAGTTTATTAATACCTGACAAAAACTTTAGGGATTTGTACTGATGTTTATGTTGGAGATGAAGGTAAACATTTATCTTGTTAAGGAGTATAGATTTCTTGATAGCATTTCTAATCTGTTTAAAGTTATGATAGTCTGTTGGGTTTCCGGTAGTTCTCCATTTGGCTCATATTTTATTTCTTAGTCTGATTTTTTGCCTTGTGTCTTTAGTAAGCCATGGGGCAGTTTTTGTCCTATTTTTGATAGAACGAGTAGGGGCATGGTAGTCCAGGATTTGTAAGAATTTGGTGTTAAAGTATAACACTGCATCCTCAAGTTGGAGGTATTTTAGGGGAGACCAGTCACAAGCTCTAAGTTCAGTTTGGAAGCTATCTGGATTAAAATTTCTTTTGGTCCGAGTAGTTCTATATAAGGTTGGGTTGGTCCTTTGTCTAATTATGTAGGTCAGTGAGTGGTCACTGATATCCTCAGGTATGGTACCTGTTTTATATGTATTGGGATGACTGTTATCAAGGATCCAGTCTAAGGTGCTTTCTTTGTGGTTAGGTTTATGTGTTCTGGTTGGGGAGGTAATAGTTTGGGAGAAACCATATAGGTTAATATGGGTAGTAGGTTTAGGTGAACTGCAGGTAGTCCAGTCAATGTTAAAGTCGCCTAGTACTAAGAATTCCTGTGATAAGTTAGTGGAATGCCAGCTAAGGATATTTTTAAGGGTAGTAATATTATTTCCAGGAGGGAGATAGGAGCATATTATATAAATGGCTTTACAGGCATTGATTTGCAGTTTGGCAATAAGGATTTCAGCGTTACTGTCATTGGGTAATTGTGTATCAAATGAGGTAACTTGTAGCCATGATTTATATAATATTGCTACTCCACCACCTTTTTTAGATTTGCGGTCAGTTCTAAGTATATTTTATCCAGGTGGGGTGATTTCATTGTCCTGAGTTGAAGGTTTTAGCCAAGTCTCTGTGAGACGTAGGATGTTGAAGGAATATGCATCTAACAGAGCATGGAGTTGGGCTACTTTATTGTTTATGCTACGAATATTGAGATGAGTTGTATAGAGAGAGTTAGATGGTCTAGCTGGGATGTGAAAGGTAGAGGGAGATGGACTGTGAGGGTCAGAGGTATCATTGTTGTTTGGGCCAGAGTTGGGATGGATGTCA
The DNA here is from genome assembly GCF_019279795.1 of Protopterus annectens. Taxonomy (NCBI): domain Eukaryota; kingdom Metazoa; phylum Chordata; order Ceratodontiformes; family Protopteridae; genus Protopterus; species Protopterus annectens. The sequence continues at coordinate 1,276,220,175 of NC_056739.1, forward strand.
CCATCTAATACAGGGTGCAGTTGAAGTTTATGTGTGAACTTTGGGATAGTAGAGTTAAAGTTTAGAGATTTCCTGGATGGAAGAAAAGTGATGTGGGCTAGTCTGTGGTACTTAGGAAGTAGACAGGTGGATGTAGATGTGATATGTAAGTGGTTGTGGGTGACTGCATGAGTTGCAGATAGAGTTTGCTGAAGGGCATGGTGAAAGTCAGTGAAGGAGAGATGCTCATAGGTGGTTAAGACATAGGATTCAAATAGAAAAGGTAGGATAGTGTGACAAAGTAGTAGTATCCTGTGGTTAGACATTTGTACTATGGTCATTGTAAGGAGTCTAATATAGGAATTAGAAGAGGAGGAAGGAAGTGGGGGTGATAAGGATAGGTACAGTGAGGGAAGGTGAGAATTCCTACCTGGTGTATTAGCACTTTAAAGAGTGATAGCTAGTTATATAATGTTGGAGTAGTTAGTTAGTGAGCAGTAGAGATTGATTTGATGTAAGGGTTGGGGTGTGGCTTTGGAGGTATAAGGTCAGGTGCACTGGGGGTGGGTGAGATTTTGGGGTAGGGTAGGGGAGCGGAGTGAGCCCGCAGGGCGAATGGAGCGGGTAGACCCAAGAAAGGGAAATGAGGAGGAGCTACCAAAAACAGTCAGTAACACAATTGCTTATGCTATCTCAGAGCAACTGGGAAGTACAGGTAAGTGTGAGTTCCAGTGTACCTTAGAACTAGAGCTCATGGAGAGAAGAGCACTGTAAGGGTAGCAGCCACTTGAGAAATAACCATTCATTAGGGAAGTAAGTAGTAGGATAGCAACGCAGAGCTGTAGAACAGTTCGGCAAAAGACCTGAAATTGGTAAGCTAGTAAGGGCTTATACTGCCACCTAATGACATTTTCCACGCAATACAGCTGTGTGAGGGCTGGGAATGGCGGTTTAAATAAAAAATACAACAGTAGTAGCCGGCTGGTGTGCACGCCGCATTACATTTCTATCAACAATAAATGCTAATAAAATAATTATGCTTCAAAAACAACATGTAAAGTCACCTAAATGTTGAAAATAATTTCAGCTATAGGTAGGAACAACTTTGCTGTAATAGCGTCCGCCCAGGCAATTCCTCTTAAGGGATGGTGTATTGGAAGGTGGTTTCCACGATGTTGGGGGAAAGCACCCGAAGTAAAAGGGGCTAGGCAGGCTGGAATACAAACAGAAGAGAAATAGAGTTATATTATTAGAATACTAGGACAGCATACAGAAGGACACAGGATACACTAATAGACTACTATATAATCATCAGTTACCTATGGACAGAGTAAGCTGAGTTCTAAGGGGGAGAGGAGGTATCAGAAAGTTCAGAAAAGAAGTATGTACACAGCTAACAATGTGGTATGCAGAGTCAATGAAACGACCCAAATTGAACGACAACATCTGCTATATGCAGCGTTGTCAGGGGAGTGGAAAGGAAAGAATCAGTACTTTCAGAAAGTAAAGAACCGAGACAGTTTAGTAAGATAGCTAGCAGAAAAATAGGTTAGAAATTATCTGATGTAGGTGGTGCAGTACACAAAGTATTTAAACAGTGAGCCGTTACAGGTTCAGAGCCCTAAGCAGCAGAATGGTAACAGGAACTACTTTCTCATGAGAAATACAACGGCTACAGAGCAGAATGTTGACAGAAACTACATTCTCCTAATAAATAAAACAGCTTTAAAGCAGAATGTTAACATATACTACGTTCACATACAATATACAATAGTTAGTGAGCAGAATGTTAACAGAAACTAAGTTCACATAAGAACTAAAACAACTACAGAACAGTAGATACAGCATTGTAAGCCAATGTCCACATTTGCCGTTTAATGGCAGCTTTCAACATAGCATACTGTCCTTGTTACTGTTCTGGCGGACAAGCTCAGCAGAACCATTCTGATGTCTCATAAGTGGTCTCTCAGTTCATCAGTGGCAAACATGATCTTTCAGAAATGGGGTCAACCTTGCTGCGATCTCTTCACCTCTCCTTCCAACACCAAGTGCAGCGAGTACTTTACCCGATTCCCCCCTGAGACGCTCTGATCCATGCTTGGCCCCCTGGTCTACTTTATGCCTACCCTCCTCTTCCCTTAATACCCAGATTCCTCCAGAAAGTTCAGAGGTTGAAGTGCAAAGTCATCCTCATTGTCCTTTTCAGGCCTCTACAAGTTTGGTTCCCCCTTCCTGTGGTCTCATCTTTTCTGTCTTACTTGGACTCTTCATCCCATTCTGGATCTTCTGTCCAATCCTTCGGGCTAGCCACATCCAGATGTACTCAGCCTGAAGCTAACCGCTTGGTTGCTCCATTTTCTTTGATGGCTAGAACTCTCAGGCTATCCTCTCCTGTTTAGAAGATTTTGATTTCAGCTCATAAGGCCTCTACCAGGAAAATTTACTGTAGCAAATGGAAGAGATTTTCTATCTGGGCGTAGCAGCACCACTTAGATCCATTCATGGCTCCTATTCCTGTTATTCTGGATTTCTTAGCTCATATTTTTAACAATGGAGCTAGCTTTTGTACAGTCAAGGTACTGCTAGCAGCCATCTCAGATTTCTATATTGGTGATGATTCTGCATCTTTAGCATCTACAAAAATATGTAAGGCATTTTTATGGGGCACTTCTCTACTTCGGCCTCTGATCAGTGAATCCTACACCTCCTTGGGACCTCACTTTAGTGTTACAAGCCCTAGTTTCTGCCCCCTTTGAACCAGCTGCCACAGTTGATTTACAATTTTTGTCTTGGAAGACTACCTTCTTAGTGGCTATCACCTCTGCTAAGAGGGTTTTTGAAGTACAAGCCTTGCCCATTAAACCTCCTTATCTTATCTTCCACAAGAACAGAGTGACTCTTCACACTAATCCTTCCTTTATGCCCAAGGTTGCTTCAGAGGCTAACATTAACCAAGTTATTAATCTCCCATTTTTTTGCCCCAAATTTACAAAACAAGGGAGAGTACAGGCGTCATCTACTCGATGTACACAGACAGCTGTGCTTTTACTTGTATCACTCAAAAACCATCAGAAAGTCAGACCAACTTTTTGTCTCCTGTGCTAACTCTAGATTAAGAAGACCAGTCACTAAAGTGACTTTAACTAATTGGATTTCAAAGTGTATTGCACTGGCATATTCAAATAAAGGAATTCCTGTACCAACACAAGTCAAGGCCCATTCCACTAGGCCTGTTTCCACCTCTGCAGCTTTTTGGTCCAGAGTTCCAATCAATGACATTAGTTAGGCAGCTACTTGGTCTTTCTGTCATACCTTCATATCCCATTACAAATTGGATTTCTGTTCCAGGAGCAGGGCCTCTTGTGGCTCTGCAGTCCTCTAGAATATCCTTCCATGAGGGCAACCCAGGTGTTATATAGCTGGGGACTATGTCCCACAGGTTGAAGACCAAATGAAGACAACAACTTCAGATAAAAAAGTGGTTCTTACCATAACGTTCCATCTGAGTTGTTGCTTCATTTGTCTTCAACCTTTCTCCCCTCCTTCTCCTTCCTTAAGTCCTGGTAGGAGCTGTCAGAGGTACACACAGGTTTCTCCTACTTTCTGTACTTCTCGAGCCCCTGATGTACTCTTCTTTATAATGTGGCTGATGCTTGATTGTGCTTAGGGAATGTTTTTTTCTTTTCAGCAGCAAACTCGATCTGAGGGGTGGAGGGAGAGTGGGACGTTATGGGTAGGATAGTAGGAGCTCAGTTTTCGGCTCCAAGGCTGGAGTATATGGCCGAGTCAGATCTGATGTCAGATCTGAGACCCACAGGTTGAAGACTGAAGTAACAACTCAGATGGAACATTATGGTAAGAACGTAACTTTTTTTATTCAAAAATCTGAGAAACTTTTTGTTTGTTTTCATTCCATGACTTTGGGTTTAGCTGTTTCCATGCAAACCATCTCCTGCTGGATTTCTAAGACCATTACCTTTTGTTATTCCGTTCATGGAAAATCTCTTTTTTCTGCAGAGGCACATTCTACTAGGGTGATTGCCTCTTCTGGTGCCTTTTTCAAGGGTTTGGACGCCAGTTCCATCCTTGAAGCTGCTAATTACTCCTCTGTCCATACTTTTACTATATATTGGGTGTTGTTGCCAGGGCATGTTTTGCCAGGTCTATTCTGCATGGGTTTGTAGAAGGCTGTTCTCTGCCTTCCTCCTCCCAGTCGTTGTCTTCTTAACTCTTGTACTCTCCCTTCATTGAAAAATACTGCAACAGTGATATGGAAGGACATAGTACAGTTGTGTGAACTTACCATAACAGTAGATGTCTTTCTTTTGCCTGTAAAATCCAAAGATTAGGTATACTGGCTGGATGTTGGGCTGTCCTTGGCAAGAGATCCCTTCTGTGAAGAAATACAGCATTGAAGAGAAAGACATCTGTTATGGTAAGATTTTACACAACTTTACTTTCTTTGAGGTGCAACAGATATGCTACTAGAAAGTGGATATGTATCCTTTCTTTTGTGGTTATTGTAGAATTCATGTGTTTGAAGGTGTGTGAAAGCAATGTGCATTAATGCAGTCATACATCATAAAAATACAAATTTAAAAACCTGTGAAACAAAGTATCCCCACTAAACTAATTTTCTTGTGTGTTTATTTCGATACTGCCATAGACTGTTTTCCTGAGCTCTTTGTCCTAGAAACCCTAGTAGGTGTGCAAGTCAAGGCCCTGAGAACAACATTCTGTCTCAGAATCATGCTAAATTGAAAGTGACTTTAGGGGTATGTGCCTATGTTGGACTCAAGTGGATATAGATTATTTATTCCTGTAGCTCAGACTACTGATTTAAGATGTTAACAGTAGATCAGATTGTTTTGCATGGGTTTTGACTTTATGTATAGTGTCAGTTAACTGTATGTTTTTAAACATCTTAAATTAAAGTTAACCATGCTAAGACTAATAGTTGTTTGTCTTATTTTAATTTAGAATTATGCTTTGGCAGTCTATCTTGTGAAGCAGTTGTCATCTGCTGTTTTGCTACAGAGGCTACGAGCAAGAGGAATTCGAAATCCTGATCATTCTAGAGCATTAAGTACGTTTTAATCTTCATGGTACTTTTCTGTCTTGTGATCCCCTTAGAAGGTAGCATCAGATGTGCATTTTTTAAAGAATTTTAGACTTGCTTATGTGCTACCTACAAGTGCATTATATCAGATTGGTAGTTTCAAGTCAGAAGTGGTACAGTTAGTTTATGTGTACTTTGGGCCCTATCCAAAATGGCTGCCTGCTTTTTAGAAGTTGCAGTGTTTTCATAGTTGTCTGCTGCAGTTGGAAGGCTGTCCATAGGTAACAGATGTACAGAAATTGTATTTTTTCTGGGAGGATGTTGATGAAAATGCAACCACAACTACAAACATGTTTTTGAGCATATGGAAGTTTTACAAGATATTAGTATAAAATCTTAAGAGAAGACATGACAGAAAGGTCTTTATGAATTTCCTGATGTACAGTCTCCAGTTTCACACCAGAGAAACTTGAATTAGAAGATCGCTTCTCAATTGCTTATCAGTGATTTGAGCAACATGACCAAGCTAGTAAACACTGTAATACTGTGGTGCTGCAGTAGCGTTGTCACCTCATAGTAAGATGTTGTCCTGTTCGATTCCCAGCTAAAGCGTCTTTTGTATGGAGACATGCGTGAATGGGTGTACCTTCGTTGAAGGTTGTGCGTCAGGCCTGGCAAGCCGGTGCGTAAAAATCTACTGCCAGTCATTAGTGGACCGGAGTTACGCTGTGGCGACCCCTAACCGGGAAAAGCCAAAAGACACAACAACAACTGTATATTCTTTCCTCACACTCTGTAGAGTTAATTATGTGTAATGTAGTTGGGGATAACTATACCATCCAGATTATTGCTTGGGGAGTATCCCTAAAGTTAGTGACCAGTTATTTAGCTGGATTTTGGCATCATTCAGAGCAGATGTTGCCATTGAATCTGCTCTGCACATCTGCCTACCATAAGATTTATTTGTATTTCTGCCACACCAGAGATCTATTTTGATAAAGCCAAGAAAATGTTGGATACATTTTTCAGTATGGCAGTGAACTACTATAAATGAATATTTTTGCAGATCAACAGCATATCAGATGTTTTATTGCTTCTACATCGTGGCAGTTGTAATCCATCATTACATAAATGAAGCCATTTAAGGGTTTAGAGTGCTAGCACCTGTAAAAAGTGTTTTTGAGCAAAATAAACGCATCATCCACCTTGTAACAACATTTACCATACAGTATGAAACACTCTTTAATGGTGTAGTAAAACTATTCAACTTTCCATTGAGGCATAACTTGTAATTCTTTGTCAAGGTCAGTTCTCAGTTTCTCACAACTCAGCAGTTAACACAGTTATTAATCACTTTTTTCTCAGCATTTATCTATCATGTCATTGGTTGTGTAAACTACAGATATCCCAGAATTAAAAGGGCAAGTCAGTGAAAGTAAAATTTGACAGTGCACTAAAATGAGCATGTCTGTTTTAGAACAAATGTCTTAATCAACATTTGTTAACAGTACTGCATTTTCCACTTCATTTTGCGTGTGTGTGTATGCCTTCTGTGGAAGGTTGGGTACCGGGCTGGCAACTCTTCACTGTAAAAACTCTACTGCCAATCATGAGCAGACGGGTGATCCGCTGTCGCGACCCCTAACCGTGAAAAAGCCGGAAGAAGAAGAAGTAAAAAAGGTGAATTTCAGATAAATAACAGTTATCCTTAAAGTTTACTGAAACAGGACTCGTCTGTTTAGTGTTGATGTTACTATGAATCAGCAAATAACTTCCTTTCTCAAAAAGGTTATTATTCTTTACCAAAATCTTACCTTATGATTCAGAAAGATCCTTACCACTCACATAAATTGCCTACCTACAAGTAGGTCAGTTTATACAAAAAATGGGAAAGTACAATTCAGAAACAGCTATGACTGAAATAAGAAAGACCTTAATATTGACAGATTAACATATCTCTTAATCACACTAGTGCTGTCATACCTGATGACAGTAGTGTTTTCCCTGGTTGCCTGTGCATAACGTTGACAAAGGCATCCCCCTGCACGCACACAAAACATACTGCAATACACAAACATCCAGACTTTCATTATCTTATGTAACCTCACCCCCCGTTGTGCTGTTATCCAGCGAGAGAGAGAGAGAAAAACATACACAAACAGTAGAGCACATAACTAATTAGTATTAGCTGCTCCCCCAGATTGCCACATTAGTAACTCTACTCCTTGCAGAGACTCCCACTAGTGGGGAAACCTCAGCAGTAGGGTGGTCTAAGAATCACTACAGCTTACCACAGGTGAGAAAATGACTTCTCTCTAGTGATAAGCCTTTCTGAATCCCAGGGTTAAAGTGTATTTCTTCCTCTACCAGCACAGTTTGAAATCAATATGTGCTTTATGGACATGAAAGATTGATAAGTGAATGATTTGTGGAGCTTTTCTCTCCCGGCCTCCACTGAAAATGGGCTCACCTAGGCGTAGTAGACTTTCCTGGTTAACAAATGCAGTAAGTAAATAAATGGTTTTCAGAATGTGGGTTTAAACAACTGTAGTGCAGATATATTTTTTAAAGGTGTTGTAACCTCTAAAAATTTCATATTCTGAATCTTATTGTGGTGTTTTTGTAGGATAGGTTGTGATTGTGATTTCTGGTTTTGTGCTGCATATTTATTATAGCTTCAATAATGTGCTTTTCTTTGTAATTTCAGACCTGAAAAGAAAAACTTTCCTTTATATTTTTGCACTGTTTCAGATGTTTTAAAATATCATCTACGCACCTGATAAGTGTTTCTTTCAGTGTTAAAGGTTGTCTACAGAAATGTTTGCCATCAAATATGCCAACTTATTCTTTCCGTTCTTTCTTTACATGCCTTGCTTGTGTATCAATTTTGTCATGCTGTTTACTATAGCAATAACCCACGCCTGGGTGTGGGTAATGCGGGATTTACCCACGGTTGGCATGGTTTGGTCCCGAGGGCTTCACCCTCGGGACCAAACAAAGACAACCGTGGGTAAATCCCGCATTACCCACACCCAGAAGTGGGTTATTGCTATTATACTATGACATTATTTAAGAAAAGAAATAATTACTTTTCTTAAATAATGGCATTGTATAATGCCTCTTTGCTGCCCTTCCGCAGCTGTCTGGTATCCGCGGCAGTTCTGATGTACTGCGCATGCCTACGCAGTACATCAGAGCTGTGGCCAAAAGCAATGGAGAAAGCAAGATCTCCGTTGCTTTTTACTGTTTCGCTATGTTAAATGGGTTTAACATAGCGAGACAGGTTTAAAAAAAAGCAACGGAGAAAGCAAGATCTCCGTTGCTTTTTACACACTGTGTCGCTATGTTAAAGGAGTTTAACATAGCGAGACAGCTTTAAAAAAAGCAACGGAGATCTCCGTTGCTTTTTTTAAACCTGTGTCGCTATGTTAAACTCTTTTAACATAGCGAGACAGTGTTTTAAAAGAGACTTATACTAATGGAAAAAGTCCGGGCGACCGGACCTTTTTCCATTAGTATAAGTCGATTTACAACGTGCACGCTGGCCAATCAGCGTGCACATTTTGGAATATTAATGGGGGGTCATGGTATAATATGTAGGTTTCACTCAGTGAGGCTCTAATAGCTTCAGAGTTTGACTTCACATAGTTACATACATACATGCAGATATTTCAGGCATATGGAATAATGCCCTTCTAGCCTGCTAACATACCAAACAGTTATTCCCATAATAGTGTCCAGGTTGTCCTTAAAAATATCTAAACCAGTGCTTTCTTTAATATAATTTTGTAGTCTATTCCATGCATCAGCTGCTCTGTCAGCGAACCAATTAGTATACCTCATTTCTGTATAATTTACAGAAGTTGTCTGATGATTCTGTACTGCTTTTTGATAACCCCAAACATTCCCAAAGGTAGTTGTCTCTAAATGCCCTATATACCTGGAAAAAAGTATTCTTAGGGCCTTAAACTGCCACTTTCATATGTTAAAGTATCAGCAGCATATTATTGGATTGCTTAAACAGAAAATAATGTTGATTCCTGACTGTGCTGAAAATAAGGATTTACAGGATTTAATGCATTCTGCTGAACAGAACCCGTATCTGGGAATGATTGTACTGGTGTTGGCACAAGTGATTTATGTGTGGTTTCACAATCGGAAGAGCGTAGAAATGAGGAACTGATAGTGAAACCTAAGGATTTCAAGCAACAACGACCAGAGCATATCAATAGTAATATTGCTTCTATAACACCTACGACATCCAATATGAGTCGTTTTTTATTGCACAAACCACTCCCCATCAGAGGAAGGTCCAAGAGTCGAACAAGAAATTTGAAAACAAGGAGACCACAGTGTGTGGAGGATATGAACAGAGGGGGCAAGAGGAAAAAGCAGGTTTGATATTCAATATATCTACATATGAATTGACAGAAACGCAGAAATTGCTGTTAGAGAAAGGACTGAGTTTTGTACCAGCAAAACAAGCTAATATTACCGATGTTCTGACTGATCTGAGACTGTTTGCTAGAACATTAACACTGCGTACGATGTTTAAGGATGCGGCTTCCTCTCAATGTATGTTTAAAAAACCCAGTGTTTATGTGCCACCCAGTAACACCATTGTGGAAGCGTTTGTTGATGTATGTGATAAACAAATTAGAAATGCCTTAGCAGATAATGTAGGTAATAAGCAGTATTACAATATTTCGAAAGATGAGCATGATGCATTACAACAACTTAGAGAGATATCCCATATCGAGATCAGACCAGCAGACAAGGGTGGGGGTATAGTTATCTTAGATAAACAACTTTATAATACACAGATGCTGAACCTACTGAGTGATAGAGGCACTTATGAATGTATATCAACGTTGACAGTTAAAGCTGTTACTGATAGTGTCATTTTTAGTTTTTGATCTATTAATAACTGAGATGATATCTGAACCACTGTTTGATTATTTCACAGTTGAACACCCAGTGGTTCCCATAATATATGGTTTGCCTAAGGTTCATAAAGATCTCCATATTCCACCAATACGCCCGATAGTCTCGAGCAGAGTTTGGTCAACGGAACCTCTGTCAGTTTTTGTGGAAAAGAATTTGCACCCCGTTCTAGAAGAATGTGGAACAGTCTTGAAAGACACTAAAACTTTCTTGCAGTTATTGCAAGAGAAATGGAAACTGGAGTATGCAAACGTTTTTTTCATCACCTTAGACATAGAGTCTTTATTTACTGTTATTCCTAACCAATGGGGAATTGATAATGTTAGTGAATTACTACATATTAAGGGTATGCGAAGAGATAAGATACACTTGATTGGTAGTTTACTAGACATTATTTTGAGTAATAATGTTTTCATGTTTGGGGATGACTTTTACATTCAAAAGGTTGACGTGGTGTGGCAACAGGTACGCCAACCTTTCGCTTGTACAATGGGAAACAGTGCATATATTTTAAAATATGGTGATGTTCATCGTGTTTCACTGTTGCAGTCATTGCAATTGGGTTATCCTGCTGGCAGGCTACCCGCAGTTGGCCTGAATTCCAAAGTCTAGGTCCGGCGTCAGTTGCTGTCGCCTCCTCCCTGACGTCAGTGCGCCAGGGGTATAAAAGATGCAGCCGACGCCATTTTCTTCAGTCTTTCTTGCTGCGCGGTGCCCGAAGCAAAAGTAGTTCGCAAGTGCCGGTCGGCCGACTCCTGAGATTTTCAGATTCGAATTTAAGATCCGAAGTCTTCATTAAAGCTAAGTACCCCATTGGGGAAACTTTTTTCTTGCTCCAGACCGATGTCAGAAAAAGTTAATAATTGTATTTCTTGTGGGAAGCAAATACCTCATAAGGATTTTCATTCTTACTGTATTCCTTGCCTAGGCCCTGACCACGACATTGCTAGTTGTCGGTTTTGTGCTAGATTTAACCAACGCACTATTAAGCGTCGGTACGATTTTGCATTTCATTACTTTGGCAGAAGATTCAATTATATAATGCTGTCAGAACAGCCGACTACCGGAGTTTATAAAAAGCGCAAAGAAAAAGAAAAGGACAGGCATCCGAGGTCCAAAACCGACGAGGCTTCCGCTAGGCCTGTCGCTGGTTCGCCATTTCTCAGTGAGGCGCTTTCACAGCCCCTGACGCCCGCTACCTCAGAGCCACAGGCCGCATCCGACTCCCACGTGGAGCTGACTAGGCTGCTGGAAACTCACGGTATTGGACACTCGGAAACTATTCCCTCGGATGGGTCCAGAGCCGCTGAGCAGGCATCGCCTTCTGAGGGTGTTTTCAGGCCTACACAGTTGTATGTGAAACCTACTTCAGCTTCAAAGGCAAAGACTAAAGAGGCTCTAAAGACAAAGAAACAAGTACAGCATTCTCCTGGACAGGCCACCATGCGTAAAAAAAAAAAAAAAAAAACAGATGCTTAAAATGGCCGAAGACCTAATTACTTTGATCAGGGGTTCCCATCCCCCCTCCTGATAAGAGGCTTAGGCAAGAGATAGAATATGAATCTTCAGATCAGGTTTCCATTTCCTCTGATTCCTCTTCTGAACAGGAATATTCTCTTCCTCCCTATGAGGATTCTGATGCTGAAGAATCTTATCCCTTCAGCCTCTCCTCCTGAGGATTATTCTTTTGGGGAGACACTGCATACTATGAGGGAGCATTTCCACTGGGAGAACCAAGATTACTCAGAATCCAAGAAAAGGCTCAGATACTTCCTTTTATTACCTCAGCACAGGCCCCTTGCTATCCCACCTGTTTTAGACATTGTAGATGATGTATTTTCAGAGTCCGGTCTATCTCCAGACTCTTTACCACCAGCTCCTGTTAAGCCAGACAGATACTACAGGGTTCCTGATTCACACTAATTTCTTTATAAAAACCCTGCTGCTGACCCAGAAACTATCTCTCAGGGTCCCAAAGGGGTCAAGGCTTCCACTGCAAAAACCCTATCCCCTCTGATAGGGATTCTAGGGCCCTGGACAGATGGGGGAAAAAGATTTATACTTCTGCTACCTTGGCTGTAAGAGCTTTAAATTGCCAATTTCATATGCTTAAATATCAGCAATATCTTATGTCACTGCTTAAACAGAAAATGTTGACAAATTCAGAATTTGCAGAAAACAAAGAAACACAGGATTTATTGCATGCAGCTGAACAAGTGGGAAAGCATACTTTGCAATGTGGTTTTGACTCTCTGGAGGCCTCCTGCAGGGCCGCTGTTACAGGTTCATGCTTGGTTAAAAGAACAGAATCTGCCTGACCATGTTAAAGCAAAACTATTAGATGCCCCATTACAGCATGATACTTTGGTGTTAAAGCAGAAGAGGTGTTGAAGAAAATGGAGGACAACGCTAAATCTATGCAAACAGTCAAGGATTTCTTGCAGGTACAGCCTCCCAGATTTAGCAGGAACTGGCCTACAAAGAATTGGTCCTTTCTAGTGTCAGACAGGTCCCAAAGAGGCAGATACAGATGCCCCAGAGGCAGATCACAGCCCCAAGGCTCATACAGGTCTAAACAATGGGGTGCTTCTACCTCCAAAAGCGGAGAGGAAAAATCAAAGCCATACAGGAAACAGTCTCAATGACTTTCCTCTGCCAGCACCAAGCACTTAACTTCTGGCAGCCCCTTTGGGGGGAAAACTAGCACTTTTTTCACAAAATTGGCACATGAGCACCCAGGACAAATGGGTCTTAAATATCGTATCACAAGGCTACAGGTTCCACTTTCACACCCTGCCAAGGCCAAACAGTATGCCAGACCTGCCACGCAATCAATGGGCAGAGGCACAAAAACAAGTTTCATCCCTCATGGACATAAGAGCCATTCAGCTAGTACCACAGCAAGAGCAGGGACTAGGATTCTACTCAAGGCTATTCTTGGTGCCAGGACAAAGCCTGGAGACCAATACTGGACCTGCCTATCCTAAAGCCCAGAAAGGACAAAGCCTGGAGACCAATACTGGACCTGCCTATCCTAAACACATTCCTGGATATTCCAAAATTCAAAATGTTAACTCTGCAGCAGCTTCTGCCCATGCTTGGCAAGAGGGCTTGGCTTGTGACTTTAGACCTAAAAGAGGCACACCTGCATGTCCCAATCAGACAATCATGCAGAAGGTACCTCAGATTTATAGCTGGCTCAATGCACTACCAATTCTCTGCACTGCCCTTTGGCTTATCTACTGCGCCCAGGGTCTTCACAAAATGCCTGGCACCAGTGATTGCATTTTTCAGACAAAGAGGAATACAAATGTATCCTTACTTGGACGACTGCCTTATTCAAGCAGAGAACAAGGACATTCTACTACAGCATCTGGCATTTTTAAAAAGATTACTAACAGGTCTAGGGTACACAGTAAACGAAAAGAAATCAAAACTCGTACCCTCTCAAGAGATAATATTTTATTTTTATTTTTTTTATTTATCATTTGTTGACCGGGAAAGTCCGACTAGGTTCCACAGAGCCTGTTTTCAGCGGAGGCCCGGGGAGAAATGCTCCAGATGCATGTCTTTGGAATGTGGGAGGAAACAGAAGTACCCGGAGGAAACCCACGTGAACACAGGGAGAACATAGGTTCATAGGTTCATAGGTTAGTACTAAGCTAACTGCCCTTGCGAGCCATTTTAAGCCTAGCCAATTGTCCCTTGTGAGACTCAAACCCTGCACCTTGTGTTTGCAAGGCAAACACCTTAACCATTAGGCCACCCTCCCAACCCTGCAAACTCCACACAGAAGGCACCCCAGCCGAGAATCGAACCGGAGAACCTCTTGCTGTGAGGTGACAACGTTAACCACTGCGCCGCCCTGGGTGCAAGCTTAAATACAACTGACCAGATGGCTTATCTCACGCCAGACAAACACAGACAACTGACTACTTATTTCAAAATGTTGGCAACAAAGACCCAGTTATCTGCAAGAAAAATTCTGCAGGCTTTGGGCTTCATGGTATCCTGCATTCTGCTAATTCCATATGCAAGACTGCATATGAGGAAACTTCAGTGGTACCTAAAAAGTGTTTGGACTCGACATTGCCACAGCCTGGAAACAATAATTACCCTCATTCCCTACCTGCAACAGGAGTTTCGATGGTGGGCAAAAGCCTGTCACCACAACACGGGACAGCCATTCACCTTACACACAGCCAGGCAGACATTGACAGCAGATGCATCAGATTATGCCTGGGGGGCCCATATGGCAGGAAGATGTATTCAGGACACATGATCCACAAGTCAAATGCATCTACATATCAATCAGAAAGAGATGCTAGCTGTTCAGAATGCCCTGACAGCCTTCAAGGATCTACTTCATCCAGGACAACTACTGATAAGGACGGGCAATACTACAGTCATGTGGTACATAAACAAGCAGGGAGGCACACATTCCTACCCCCTCTGCAGGCTAGCCATGAACTTGTGGAACACAGCATTGACTTACCAAGTACATCTGCAAGCACAATTCCTGCCAGGAAGGACAAATACTCTGGCAGACGAAATGGATCCCCACGAGTGGAAATTGGATCCACAAGTCTCCAGCATGATAAGGAACTGTGGATGCCTGGACATAGACCTATTTGCCTCCCCTCACAACTACCAACTACAGAGATTCTGCACAAGGACTTATCACAAGCAAGCTTGGAAAGTGGATGTTCTATCTTTCAGCTGGAAAGACCTAACAGTATATGCCTTTCCTCCTCTGCCTCTCCTCCCTAAGGTACTCCTTAAGGTCAGACAAGAGAAACCAAAAATGATACTGATTGCCCGAGACTGGCCCCCAATCCTAAAGAGCTTGTCTCAATGCCCAGCTTGGACATTACCTCAAATTCCTCACTTATTGACCCAACAAGACAGTCAGATACTGCACAGCCAACTCAGGATCTTAAACCTGGCAGCATGGCGGATAATGTAGCCAGTCAAGGCACACCTCTCTCTAAAGCAGTGATGGATGTTATTTTGGAGGCCAGGAGGCCTAGCACCAGAAAATCTTATGCAGAAAAATGGAAGAGATTCTGTTCTTGGAACCAGGCAAAAGGATTTGATACGATTATTCAAAATATTCCTCAGATTTTGCAATACTTAACTGAGATGCTTGATAAAGGCCTTTCCTTTTAATCAATTAAAATTCATGCCTCTGCCATTTCAGCTCATTACAATACAGAACCACCTATTTTTTCTCATCCATTACTAAGGCAGTACCACAGAGGGGCCAAAAACATAAGACCTCCAAGGAGAGCACCAATACCTGCATGGGACCTCAACTGTGTCTTGGAAAAACTCACACTGCCTCCATTTGAACCAGCCTCTGCAGCTGATATAAAATTCTTATCCTGGAAAACAGCTCTGCTCATACCAGTAACCTATGCTAGACGAGTCTCAGAGTTACAGGCACTCATGGCTGTGGAACCTTTTATCATTTTCCATCCTGACACGGTTTCTCTGCAGACAAACCCTACATTTATGCCTAAGGTAGTGTCCAGTGTGACCCTTAAACAAACAATTCATTTGTCTACCTTTTATCCAAACCCACAGAATAAGGGTGAGTTAATTCTGCATTCTTTGGACATTCGCAGGCAGCTACACGTCTACTTGGACAGAACCAAAGCTTTCAGAAAGACTTAACACCTTCTAGTGGCATATGCTGCAGGATCATAAGGAAAGCCTATCTCAAAGCAGACTTTTTCAAATTGGATAGGCCACTGCATTCGTTTCTGCTATTCACAGCATGGAATATCAGTGCCTAAGGGCATTAGGCCACATTCAACCAGAGCAGCAGCCACTTCAGCAGCCTTCCTCAGAGGAGTACCAACCAAAGACATCTTAGAGGCTACAACTTGGAGTTCAGTGCATACTTTTACAAAGCACTATCACTTACCTCTCTACTCTAAATCCAGGGCAGGCTTTGCTATTGCAGCTCTGCAGGGCCTGATAGCCTCTCCTAAACCTATTTAGCACCAGCCTCCCAACCTTAGCTTTGGGATTCAACCCAATTGTAATGACTGCAATAGTGAAACACGATGAACATAGTACAGTTGTGTACCTACCATAAATGTAGATGTTCGAGTGTATTCACTGTTGCAGTCCAGGATGTTCATCGTGTTTCACTGTTGCAGTCATGACTGTAGGGTTCTCCCCTGCCGGCAGGCAGTCCTCGGTCGGCCAGAATCCCAAAGTCTGGGTCCGGCGTCGGCTGCTCAGCCATGCTCCTTGATGTCAGAGCGCCAGGAGTACAAAGCTGACAGCCGACTCCATGTTCTCCAGTCTTTCTTGCCGTACGGTGATAGCAGTTCGCAAGTGCCGGCTGGCTGACTCCTGACAATTTTTTATATATGTACTTCAGTCCGAAGACTTTCTTCTCCTACTCAAAGCTAAGTACCCTGTTGGGGAAACTTTTTTCTTGCTCCAGTCCGATGTCAGAAAAAGTTAATAATTGTATTTCATGTGGGAAGCAAATACCTCATAAGGATTTTCATTCTTACTGTATTCCTTGCTTAGGCCTTAGGCCCTGACTACGACGTAGCTAGTTGTCGTTTTTTTGCTAGATTCAATCAACGTACGATTAAACAAAGGTACGATTTTGCATTTCATTACTTCGGTAGGCGTTTTAATTATAAAATGTCGTCGGATACGGTTCCGGCTACCAGAGTTCACAAACGACGCAAGGATAAAGACAGGCCTCCAAGGTCCAAATCAGACGATGTTGTACAAGCAGAGCCAGCTTCAGGTTCGGTCGTCGTCAGTGAGGTGCTTTTGCAGCCCCTGTTGTCGGCCATTTCGGAACCGATGGCCGAAACGGACTCCCACGAGGAGCCAACTAGGCCTTTGAATATTTCTGTTGCAGGACCTTCGGACAATGCTCCTTCAGATGGGTCCGGAGCCGCTGTGCAGGTACCGGCTTCCGAAGGGGTTTTCAGGCCTACTCAACTTCTAATAAAGGCAAAGCCAAAGACAAAGGCAAAGACTCCTTCCAAATCAAAGACTGCAGCCCAGGCCTCTTCTGATCTGGCACCCAAGTCTCAGAAACAGTTACTTAAGATGGCGGAGGACTTGCTTACTATGATTAGGGGTTCACATCCCCTCCAGATAAAAGGCCAAGGCAGGAAGTGTATTATGACTCCTTTGATCAGGCTTCTGTTTCTTCAGTTTCTTCCTCTTCTGACCAGGAATATTCTTTCCCTCCTTATGAGGATTCTGATGCTGAGGAATCCATTCCTTCAGCTTCTCCCCCTGAGGATTTCTCTTTTGGGGAAACTTTGCATGAAATGAGGGAACATTTTCACTGGGAAGGACAGGAGTACTCAGAATCTATGAAAAGACTAAGGGATTTTCTTCTTCTTCCCCAACATAGACCCCTGGCTATTCCTCCTATTTTGGCTATTGTGGATGATGCTTTTTCGGAAGCTAACTTAACTCCTGACTCTTTTCCT
Organism: Protopterus annectens; assembly: GCF_019279795.1. Classification (NCBI taxonomy): domain Eukaryota; kingdom Metazoa; phylum Chordata; order Ceratodontiformes; family Protopteridae; genus Protopterus; species Protopterus annectens. The sequence goes on from NC_056739.1 coordinate 1,276,237,638, forward strand.
CCAGCTCCTGTTAAGCCAGACAGATATTATAGGGTTCCTGATTCCCACCAGTTTTTATACACGAATCCTACTGCTGACCCTGAAACCATTTCTCAGGGTCCTAAGGGGGTTAAGGCCGCTTCTGCTAAAAACCCCATTCCCACTGAGAAGGATTCCAGATCTTTAGAAAGATGGGGCAAAAAAGTGTACACTTTTGCTACTTTATCTATTTGGGCTTTTAACTGTCAGTTTCATATGCTGAAATACCAGCAATTTCTCCTGCCTGTTTTAAAACAAAAGCTAACCTCCATTTCCGCCTGTGCAGATGATAAGGAATTACATGACTTAATGCATGCCACTGAACAAGTTGGGAAGCATGGTTTACACTGTGGATGTGATGCCTTGGAGGCTTCTTGTAGGGCTGCTGCCTCTGGCACAGTCATTAGAAGGCATGCATGGTTAAAGGAACAAAATTTGCCAGATCAAGTAAAAGCTAAATTATTGGATGCTCCTGTTCAGCATAATGTTTTGTTTGGATCTAAAGCTGAAGAGGTGATAAAGAAGATGGAGGACAAGGCAAAATCCATGCAAACAGTTAAAGATTTCTTACAAGTACAGCCACCCAGATTTAGTAGGAATTGGCCTACAAAAAATTGGTCCTTTACCAATTCAGACAGGCCTCAGAGGGGTAGATACAGACGCTCCCGAGGAAGGCCTCAAACGCAAGCCTCTTATAGACCAAGACAGTAGACTGCTTCCACCCCTAGGGGAGGAGAGGACAGATCGCAAGCTCATAGAAAACAGACTCAATGACTCCCTCTGTTGGGCTGCAGGAACTTCTTGCCTGGAAGCCCCTCTTGGAGGAAAACTTTCTCTTTTTCACCTAAATTGAACTCATATAACCCAAGACAAGTGGGTTCTGGATGTGGTTTCAAGAGGTTACAAATTCCATTTTCATACCCTACCAAGACCAAGCGGATGGCCAGATCTTCCAAAACATCAATGGTTAGAGGCCTTAAACCAGGTGGAAGCTCTCTTGGCTATGAAAGCCATAGAACTAGTTCCACTTTCAGAGATGGGGCAAGGTTTTTACTCAAGGCTCTTTCTAGTCCCCAGGAAGAAAAATTCATGGAGACCCATTCTGGATCTGTCAGTCTTGAACACTTTTCTCGAGATACGAAAATTGAAGATGCTTACTGTACAGCAGCTACTTCCAATGCTGACCAGAAATGCATGGATGGTAACTTTGGATTTAAAGGAGGCATATTTACACATTCCCATCAGGCAGGAATGCAGAAAATACCTCAGGTTCAAGGCCGGATTGAGGCACTATCAATTCTCTGCGCTGCCCTTTGGATTGTCTACTGTGCCCACGGTCTTCACCAAATGCCTGGCTCCAGTAGTAGCTTATTGCAGACTCAAGGGAATTCTAATTTACCCTTATCTGGATGACTGTCTTATTCAGGCAGACAGCAAGGATGTCTTACTCCAGCATCTAGAGTTTGTTCAGAATCTTCTCAAGTTCCTAGGATTCACTGTAAACATAAAAAAGTCAAATTTGACACCCTCATAACAGATAATTTTTCTGGGTGCTTCTCTAAACACAACAACCCAGATGGCATTTCTGACATACGAAAAACAATTACAGCTGGCTTCAACTTTCAAAACCTTGGCAACATTAACTCAGCTATCTGCAAGGAAATTCCTGCAGGCTTTGGGTTACATGGCCTCCTGCATCCTTCTCGTACCATATGCAAGACTACATATGAGAAAAATACAGTGGTACCTAAAAAGTGTATGGTCTCAGCATTGCCACAGTTTAGACATACAGATCACCGTCCTGCCTTGTCTTCAAAAGGAATTCCTTTGGTGGTCCAAGGCATGTATCTAAACAAAGGAAAACCCTTCAGTCTGCCTCCAGCCACTCAGATACTAACCACGGACGCCTCAGATTATGCATGGGGAGCCCATTTTGAGGGCAACTGTCTGCAGGGCCTTTGGACAAAGGATCAGAAGCACCTGCATATCAATTTAAAGGAAATGTTAGCCGTTCAAAAGGCTCTATTGGCCTTCAGGGATCTTCTACAACCAGGACAACTACTGATACGGACAGACAACACCATAGTTATGTGGTACATAAACAAGCAGGGGGGATCTCATTCCTATCCCCTTTGCAGACTAGCCATGAATCTCTGGAACACAGCTCTAGCTTGCAAACTGGACCTTCAAGCTCAGTTTCTGCCAGGGAAGCAAAACTTCCTAGTAGACAGTCTGAGCAGAAACCTGTCGGACCCACACGAATGGATGCTGGACACCGAAATATTCAAGATGATTACAGCAGTCTGGGGATGTCCTCACATAGACCTCTTTGCATCCCACCTCAATCATCAACTACAGATTTTTTGCACCAGGACATTCCACGAACTAGCTTGGAAAGTGGATGGAGAAATCTCTCGGGGTATGCCTTCCCGCCTCTTCCTCTTCTTCCACGGGTATTATTAATTAAAGATCAAACAGGACAAGCCCAAGATGATAATCTTGCTGGCCCCAAACTGGCCTCGACAGTTTTGGTACCCAACACTGAAAAACCTTTGTCTAGAGTCCCCTTGGGTTTTACCACAGACTCCGAACCTTCTGTCCCAACACCAGGGTCAGGTTCTGCACTCCCATGTCAAAACTCTCAGCCTGGCGGCCTGATTAATCCAGGGTCTATGATTCATTCTCTCCTACCCAAGCAGGTTATGGATGTCATTTTAGAAGCCAGACGTCCTAGCACTAGAAAATCTTATGCAGGAAAATGGAAAAGATTTTGTTCCTGTATGCAGGCTCAGGATTCAGATCCTCTTATTCCTAACATTTCTCTGATTTTACTTTACCTGACAGACCTCTTACATAAGGGTCTCTCTTTCTCTTCCATAAAGATACATGCCTCTGCTATTTCTGCTCATTATAATACAGACCCTCCAATCTTTTCCCACCAGCTCATGAGACAGTTTCTCAGAGGAGCTAAGAACTTAAGGCCCCCTAGATCTCCTCCCATTCCTGCTTGGGATCTCAACTATGTTTTGGAAAAACTCACCTTACCTCCTTTTGAGCCTGCTGCCACATCTGACATCAAGTTTTTATCTTGGAAGACAGCCATCCTGTTAGCTCTGACCTCTGCCAGGAGAGTTTCGGAGTTGCAAGCCCTCATGGCTGTGGAACCTTATATTATTTTTCATCAAGACAGGGTGTCTTTAAGGACTAATCCTACTTTCATGCCTAAGGTGGTTTCCAAAGTGGCTTTAAATCAAACTATTCACTTGCCAACTTTTTTCCCCACTCCTCAAAATAGGGGGGAAAGGATCTTGCATTCCTTGGATGTACACAGACAACTAAGTTTTTACCTGGACAGAACCAAGGGCATCAGGAAATCAGAGCAATTGTTTGTTTCTTATTCCTCAAGTTCCCAAGGTAAAGCTATTTCAAAACAAACCATTTCTAAATGGATTGCTCATGGAATCAGATTTTGCTATTCACACCATGGAAAGCAAATCCCAGGGAGTATAAAGACTCACTCTACCAGAGCTGCTGCCATTTCAGCTGCCTTCCTCAGGGGAGTTCCTACCAAGGACATTTTGGAAGCTGCAACTTAGAGTTCAGTGCATACTTTTTCTAAGCACTACAATCTACCTCTTTATTCTAAGTCTAGGGCAGGCTTTGCTTCTGCAGTCTTGCAGGGCCTTTTAGCCGCCCCCTCTACTTTATGACCACCTCCCTGTTATTCTGCTTTGGGATTCAACCCTACAGTCATGTCTGCAACAGTGAAACACGATGAACATAGTACAGTTGTGTACACTTACCATAAATGTAGATGTTTGCGTGTCTTCACTGTTGCAGTCTGGGTTTCCCTCCCTCCTATCCCCTCTTATTTTTTCTTTTGTGTAGTTCCTTTTTTCACCCTTCTTCTGAGGTGTATTTGCAAAGGGTATGGGATCTTACTCATTTTGGAATACCTGACATCTGGGGCAAGAAAACTGGAGAACATGGCGTCGGCTGTCAGCTTTGTACTCCTGGCGCTCTGACGTCAGGGAGCATGGCTGAGCAGCCGACGCCGGACCCAGACTTTGGGATTCTGGCCGACCGAGGACTGCCTGCCGGCAGGGGAGAACCCTACAGTCATGACTGCAACAGTGAAGACACTCGAACATCTACATTTATGGTAAGTGTACACAACTGTACTTTACCCTTCCACCATCCCCCTTTTCCTTTGCTGGGACTTAACTGTACTTCTCTATTCTATACAACCTATGTGGTGTATTTGCTTGTAGATGAAGGAAAAGTTGTTTTTTGTGCATGCATGCTTATTGGCATAATTTAGCCTACCATTTTAGGGGCACCTGACATCTGGGGCAAGAAAAACTGAAGAAAATGGCTTCGGCTGCATCTTTTATACCCCTGGCGCACTGACGTCAGGGAGGAGGCAACAGCAACCGACGCCGGACCTAGACTTTGGAATTCAGGCCGACTGCGGGTATCCTGCCAGCAGGATAACCCAATTGTAATGACTGCAACAGTGAATACACTCGAACATCTACATTAGGGTAGGTACACAACTGTACTTTTGCAGACTCAGTAATTTGGTATACAAGATTTGTGGATGATGTTTTTATGTTATGGCAAGGGACTGAACAATTGTTATGAGATTTTATTGGTTATCTAAATACTTCCACAGATTTTTTTTTTAAATTTACATATAATTGCAGTGTGAAAAATATATAGAGTTTTTGGATGTGACTGTTTGTAAACATTCTCTGACTAATATTAGAACTAGCTTGTTCAGGAAACCAGTCAGGAAAAATAACTTGCTACATAATGATGACTTGGAATTAGAGTCAGCTCTTGCATCTCTGAAATTAGATTTAATAGAAAGAGGTTATAAAGGTAAGGATGTTGATAAATGTATTAAAGAAGCATGGAGAGACAGGGTAACCAGGTGTAAACTGTATTTTAAATGGGAATCTAATAGGTGAGAGCCCCATGTTCATGAGTGAGAGGAAAGATTATGATAACACTTGCCCAAGGATGACTTTGATATGTGCAAGTAATATAAATATTATATGGGACGTTATTAACAGGAACTGGGATATACTCTCAACAGTGGAAGAGTTAAAGGGTATAGTAGGTGAAAAACCTAAGTTCAGTTTTAGGAACAAGACATTGAAGGGTCACCTTTGCTATAAATCCAGTTTGCCTAAGGTTATTGATAAATCTGCCAGAGCAGGTACGTACACCTGTAGGAATTGTACTGCCTGTGTCTTTATACATACAGGCACACACTTTGCACATCCAGTATTAGGGTTTAAGGTTGATTGTCCACACTATGCCAGTTGTAGAACAAGGAATATGGTGTACTTCAGTTATTGTGTTAAGTGTTTTTCATACTACATTGGCAAAACTAATAGGCAATTCAAAGATAGGATATTGGAACATGTCCAAGATATAAAAAAACATGAAAGAGACTAGTGCATTAGCCATGCATGTAAAGAACAAAGGTAGGGAACACACTTTTAAGTTTTTGGCTTTGGAATTGGTTGCAGATAGGAAAAGAGGAGGTGATATGAAAAATATCACTGAAGCTGCAGAACAGAGATAGATAATGTTACTGCGTGCAGATAAAGTGCCAGGTTTAAATAGTATGGTTTCCATCAAACCTTTCCATAAAGCTAGACAGCTTAAGCATTAGCATATGTATTAAGGAAAATCATGTGCTATCTTTTTGTTAGCTTTTTAAATGTTTTTATTGATGCATTAATTGATGTATTTAATGATGGAAGGGAGGGGTATTTAACGAGTCTGTTTTATCATTTGATTGTTTTTAGTCTGATGAAGAGGTGGACCCTCGAAAGTGCTTACTATTTTCATTAAATTGGATACTGTCTTTGGATTGTCTGCTGTGTTGCTGCCAGTGTTTTTCTACTATTTGTTCTCCTTTTGTTGCACTGGTCGTTTTATCATCTTGGGATTGTATTTTTTACTTGCTTGGATTCTGCTGAACAAGTTGAAAAACATACTTTGCAATGTGGTTTTGATTCACTAGAGGCATCTTGCAGGGCTGCTGTCACTGGGTCTGAACTTAGAAGGCATGCTTGGCTTAAGGAGCAGTCTTTCCCAGATCATGTTAAAGCTAAATTGCTGGATGCTCCCTTAAATCAGGACCGTCTGTTTGGCAACAAAGCAGAAGAAGTTCTTAAAAAGATGGAGGAAAAAGCTAAATCTATGCAAACTTTTAAAGATTTCCTACAAGTGCAGTCTCCAAGATTTAGTAGGCATTGGCCCTCTAAAAATTGGTCCTTTCCTGCCTCTTCCAGGCCTTCTCAGTCCAAACCCAGAGCCAGAAGAACACCCAGGCTTCAGTCCCAGGGTACGCACAGGACTAAGCAATGGGGTGCTCCCACTTCAAAATCAGGGAGTAGTAAGACTCCCCCTATGGTAAGCTGTCTCAATGATTTAACTTTAAAACTTCCAAGCACTTCTCAACTGACTGCACCTTTAGGAGGAGAGATTGCCCTGCAGGCAAAAAACTGGGAACTCATTACCCAGGACAAATGGGTTTTAAATATAGTTTCCCAAGGATACAGATTTCACTTCCACACGTTACCAACCCCAAACGGTTGGCCATATCGACCCCCAAATCAGTGGGCAGAGGCTCAAAAGCAAGTACTGTCTCTCTTAAGCATAAAGGCTGTTCAAACTGTACCAGAACAGGAAAAGGGATAAGGTTTCTACTCGAGACTTTTCCTGGAACCCAGAAAAGGCAACTCATGGTGTCCTATCCTGGACCTTTCTGTCTTAAACACCTTTTTGGTGATTCCAAAATTCAAGATGCTAACTGTACACCAGTTACTTCCTATGCTAGGCAAAGATGCCTGGTTGGCAACACTGGATTTAAAGGAAGCCTACCTGCACATCCCAATCAGGGAATCTTGCAGAAGACACCTACGGTTCAAAGCAGGCTACATGCACTATCAGTTCTCTGCACTGCCCTTTGGCTTATCTACTGCACCCAGGGTATTCACAAAGTGCCTAGCTCCAGTCATTGCATTTTGCAGGCAAAGAAGTATTCAGATATACCCATACCTGGATGATTGTCTAATTCAGGCAGAAAGCCAGGACATACTTTTGAATCATCTGGCATTTGCACAAAAGGTGCTAACTTGTCTGGGGTACACCATAAATGAAAAGAAACCACATCTGGTACCCTGTCAACAAATTATATTCCTGGGAGCAAGCTTGAACACAACTTCCCAGATGGCTTTCCTCATGCCAGAGAAACAGATTAATTTGACAACTTACTTCAAACTAATGGCCACAAAAACCCTGCTATCTGCAAGGCAAATACTGCAAGCCTTGAGGTTCATAGCCTCCTGCATTCTTCTAATTCCATACGCAAGACTGCATATGAGGAAACTACAATGGCATTTAAAAAGCCTATGGTGTCAACATTCTCAAGATCTAGAAGCAATGATTCCTATCATACCTTGCCTATGGTTAGAGTTCCTCTGGTGGGCAGAGGCCTGCCACCAAAACAGGGGACTACCATTCACTCTACCCCCTGTCGCCCAAACCCTAACTACAGACACGTCAGGCTATGCAGGGGGGGGGGGGTCACCTGGCAGGGAAGTGCATTCAGGACAAATGGAACCCAAATCAAATGCACCTGCATATCAATCAAAAAGAAATGTTAGCTGTACAGAATCCTCTGACAGCCTTCAAGGTCCACATTCTTCCAGGGCAATTAATGGTAAAGACGGACAACACCAGCATGTGATTGTTTCATGTAAGTTCTGAATTGTCCTCTCTGCAGTCTGAGTGAATTTATAACTGACTAGGCCCCTTGGGATGGCTAGAGTTTGCCTGGTTAAACTCTATCATTTTCCAACAACAAACAGTGAAAATTGGAGGTAAAACGATAAATGTAAACTAAAGTAAATATTCCCTTCTACAAACTGTTGCTGTCTTCCTACAAACAGTGAAAAACAGAGGTGAAAAATAAAATTTTACTGCTACTACTGAGAAACCAGCTAGTTCTAAGGGAAAATTTGAAGAGCAGACTTTCTGGCACCTGGAATACTTTATCCGTAGCCCTGTGGTGCTGCATGATGCGAAAAATGCGCACACACACGTGTTTTTAAGCTGGAAAGTTGAAAGGGAAAGAAATCATCCCAAAATTATACAGTTGCTTTGCTAATCATTATCAGATAAGTGCATCATTGTGGAACCTTCCTTTTCTTGTTTCTTAGACTGTGGTTTAAATTTGTTACATGTCAGCTAGGAGAAGAAAGTGTGAGTGCTGTAGGCAGATTCCATACAAGGACTTGCACACCAAGGGCCTTTTTTTCCTAGTCCCAGAACATGACTACAAATCCTGTTCCATTTGTCAGTCATTTGTAACTTAGACACTCAGATTGAGATTTTCTTAATTAATATCTTCCTTGAAACTCAGTGATTGAAATGGCTGACTAAGTCAAAGATAGTGGGCTCTTCAGATATCAGTGTCACCCTTCCCCTAAGAGGAAGCTCAAAAGACTGCAGGATAATTCTGAGCCCAGCATTTCTGAGTCAGACGTACATGCCAATGTGGTTGAACCCATGGTACATCAGTTACCTCCCAGGTACCCGCTACTGAGACCCCTTTGGAGACTGGTATGGCTTCTGATACCTTGCAGACTGTGGATACCTCTGATGAACTGCATCTTATGTTGGAGGGCCGGTACAGAATTCCTCATATCCTCGTATGGGAATAGGTCCCTGGTATGCTTATTGAAACGAGACAAGGTTCCGAACCTCCAAGACTTTAGGGGTGGATATCACCCCTAAAATGAAAAAAAAAATCAAGCATGTCACTTCCCTGCACCTTCCTGAGAAAAAGAATGGTTGGACTTCTCAAGGCTTATTTAAAGCTATCATGGCCCTGTAGTTTCCCTCTTTTGTAACCTAATTAACTCAAGTCACACTACAAAAGCACTCCCTGGACTCTTCCACTGTGAAAGAGGCTCCAGGACCAGATTCCAGTCATTCTCTGGATTACTCTTCACAACTCCTGTCTCGTCAATGAAGAGGACTCCTTTTCCCCTGACTCTCCCTTGGAAGTGGATTCCTTTAGAGAACCTATTCAGAGCATGATGAGACATTTCGAATGGCAGTCAAAGCAAATCTCTGAGGTACAGAAAAGATACTTCAGCCTTCTGAAGATGGATATTACAGCTCCTTCACCAATTTCCCCAGTCCTTGAGTGTTGTCTGGGTATCTCTATTCTTCTTCCTTAACACCTGACTTTCATTATCCTACTCCTAAAAGACCAGACAGGTTTTATAAGGTCCCTGATGAGCTTAAATATCAGTATGACAGTCCTATGGCTGATCCTCTAGCAGTTTCTCTCTCCATGGATAAGCCATCCAAGCTGCTTCAAACTGCTGATGTCCTCCCCTTAGACAAGGATAGCAGGACCATGGATAGGTGTGGTACTAAAGTCTACACCTTCTCCTCTTTAGCATCCAGAGCTGTAAATTATCAAACACAAATTACTAAATGCCTGCTGTCTGTGCTACGCTCTGTGCATAATGTCATGACAGAACCTCAGACAGCAGACTCTAAACACCAAATGCAGTCTCTTCTGTCCCAAACTACACAAATAGGCAGACACAGCATCAAATGCATTATGACACAGTGGATGCTGTGCCTAGAGCTGCTGCCACATGCTCAATGATGAGATGATATGCATGGCTACAGGGCCAACCCATCCCTGAAGACTTCGGAATGAAATCTTGGATTCCCCTCTGGACAATGACCTTTTGTTTGGACCATCGGAATCAAATCTTGGATTTCCCTCTGGCAATGACCTTTTGTTTGGACCACAGGCTGCCAGTCTTTTCAAAAGTCTGCAAGAGCAAGGCAAGACCATGAAAGACTGCAGACAGATTCTCCTGTCTGCAGTTCCAAGATACCGTAGGAACTTTCTGGCCACTTCCTTTAAAAGGGAGCTTAGGCCCTCTCAAAAACAAAGAAAAGCACCTAGGAAAAGATTTTCGGAGAATCCACAGAGGGGTTCCCCTTCAGGGAGGCCTCCCTTTGGAAGCAAAACTCTGTGACTGTCTTCTTCTCCCTCCTCCCCCTCCTTCCATCCCTCTACCCCCTGTCAAAAAGACCCTCCCTCTCTCTTCCATTCTGGGAGGTAGTAACTACAGACAAATGTGTTTTGACCATTATCAAAGAAGGCTGCAGCATGTCTTAGGAAAGCATCCCCTCTCTAAAAGGGATTCTCCATCCACCTCCCAAACCAGCTTCCTTTACACGGTCCCATTATTCTGGACTTGGTAGCACAGGGCACCATAGAAGATGTAGCTTTGCCCTTCACAGGGAAAGGTTTTTATCAAGGATCTGTCTTGTTCCAAGGAAAGAAAGAAGGCCAGTGGATACCCATCTTGGCCTTTCCCTGCTAACATTTTCCTGAATGCACCTACCTTCAGAATGCTATCCCGCCTCACCCACCTGCCCTTCATTCTTCCTCAGACCTTTATGGTGTTCCTAGATCTCAAGGATGCCTATCTTCACATTCCCATCATTCGTTTTTGCAGGACATTTCTCAAGTTCTTCTCTGGCTCATCACATTTTCAGTTTACTGCTTTGCCCTTTGGTCTTTCCACTGCCCACAGAGTTTTTTACAAAGTGCCTTGCACCTGTGGAAGCTTTCTGCTGCACTCAGGGAACTCAAATTTTCCTTACCTGGATGACCTGTTGATTCAGGCCTTGTTCACAGACACGCTCCTCAAACATCAGCATTTCATGGTAGAGGTCTTAACCAGTCTGGGATTCAACATCAGTGTAAAAAAAAATCTCATCTCAGTCCCACTCAGGACCTAGTCTTCCTGGGCTGCAGACTAAACACAACCATAATGCAGGTCTCTCTTCCTTGGGGATTTTTTTTCCAAACCCTGTACTCTGTGACTTACTGCACTGCAAAGGAGATCCTCAGGGCTCTGAGATTCATGGCTGCATCTATCCCAATGATCCCACTGACCACACTGTTATGAGGAAAATTCAGTGGTACCTGAAATCTGTGTGGTCCCAACACTCACATCCTTGGACACCCTGATCCCTTTGCTGCAATACATCAAGAAGGGGTTTCTCTGGTGGGAGAAACAGGTTACTCTCAACCCAGGCCTTCTCTTCACCCATCCCCTCACTACCAAATTCTCCACACCAATGACTCAGACAAGGTTTGGGAAACCTGGACAGGATCCCATAAAATAAAGGGGAAATGGCCTTTCTCACTTCTGAAGGAACATATCATCCTGAAAGACTTTCTCACACCTTTGGAAACTGGGTATTCTCCTTCTGTGCACAGACAATAGCACATTGACATGGTATATAAACAGACAAGGAGGCATGAGGTCTTAGCTCCATGTGCAGGTTGGCACAGGAGGTTTAGTAAATGGCCACTCAGTTAAACATAACTCTCACAGCAGCATACATTCCCTCTCTAGAAAATGTGTTGGCAAACTCTTTAAGCAGGGATCTCATGGACCTGGGGACCCCCACGAATGGACTGTGAACAAACAGGTCTTCACAGCAATCACATACCGCTGGGACATTCTAGAGATAGGCCTCTTTGCATCTCCACAGCATCACTAGCTCCCCTGGTTCTGCACCATCTCCTCTGGACTGGAGGGCAGATGCCTTCTCCTTCTACTGGACAGGGAGGTTCCTATACATGTACCCTCCACTGTGACTTATTCCAAGGGCTGTAATATAAATCCAAAAGGACACTCCAAATCTGCTGCATCTGGCCCCTTTCTGGCTAAGACAGCATTGGTTTCCCATCCTTTTCCACCTTTTAAAAGAAAACCACTGAAACATCCTTGTACAACCATACCTAATCAACTAACAGAACGGGTCTACTCCTGCACCCTAATCTCTTCTCTCTGTCTCAAGCTGTTGATGATTGGGCTGTGATCCCTAAAAGACACTTGGTGCAGGTTTTACAGGTGGCCAGGAAGGCTAATACTAGAAAATCATACACAGCCAAGTGGAAAAGATTCTCTATTTGGTGCCACAAGCACTGGCTGGAACCATTCTTATCTGAGGCCCCCACTGTACTTCAGTATCTCTGTGAGCTTCTGCATTCTAGGTTGGCCTAGTCATCCATTAAAGCCCATCTGTCTACCATCGATGCCTGTTTGCCGCTGGATCTTCCACTCATGTCCAGGACAGAGGTCGGGCTCTTCTTGAAAGGTGTCCTGCACCTTAAGTCTCCAAGGAAACCAAGTACTTCTCTATGGGATCTTAATTTGGTTCTGGAAAAGCTAACGCTATCCCCATTTGATCCAGCCTCATCTGCCATCTTAAAATTGTGCACATAGAACACCTGCACGCAGGTTGTCTGAACTCCATGCACTCATGGCCAATCCTCCTTTTCTTTTGTCCACAAGGACAGGTTAACACTTCTGACCAATCCTTCTTTCGTACATAAAGTAGTGAGTGAACTATCCCTCAATCAAGCCATTCACCTACCTGCTTATTTTCCCAACCTTCAAAATGGGGGGAGGTGATCTTAAATTCCCTAGATATTCACAGGCAGCCGAGATTCAGTTTGGACAAAACAAAGACAATCAGAAAAACTGACCAACTATTTGTTTCTTTCATGGATGCAAAGCTGGGTCAACCAGACTCAAAGCACATCATTGCATCCTGGATATCAGTGACTACCTTGCCTGCCTGTCTTAAAGCACATTACACTCAGGCAGTTGTCTCTTCTGGTGCTTTCCCCAAGGGTTTGTATACCTGGTCCATCTTGGAAATGACCATTTGGTCCTTTGTGCACACCTTCACCAAACACTACACTGCAAAACTGATGGTCCTCCTGGTTTAAGTCTGCCTTTGCCAGATCAGTCCTCTCTGCTCTTCTGAACAGGTCCTCTTCACTCTAGCCATCCACCCCAGTTTACTTTCTCTTTTCAGTTCTGGGAGTCACCCATCTGTAATGAATACTGCAGCAGTGATTTCTTTTAAGACATAGTACAGTTGTGTAAAAACTTACCATAATACTAAATATCCTGATCACTGTTGCAGTATTCCTTCCCTCTATCCTTTCCCTGTAATCTCTTGCCACTCACATATGTCCTTTCTTGGGGAAGTTTCCTACTTGTTCGAACTGCACCTCTCCTAGCTGACCAGTTCTCTCAGTTTTCTTCAGACCACTGAATTGGATGGGGCCTGAGGATCTTGTGCATACATCTGTCCTTGTTCCCTGAAGCACACAAGCTCACACTTTGGGCATATGCCCTCGGGAAAGGTAAAGCTTTGGTACCCCAACCAGATGTCAGCGGTTTTGAACATTGCAACAGTGATCAGTAGGACATCTAATGTTACGGAACGTTCTTACATAATTATACTTTATTACAGAAGGAATTTCAAGAACCTGTACCCATTCCTCCTCTTCTGTCTCCTTTACAGGATGTGTATGTTACTGCCTGCAGTTTTACTGATGGTCATTCAGCTGCCCTTTAAAAGGCTGATAGAATATATAAAGTTCCTCATACACTACTCCCAAACCAGACCCAGCAGCAATAGCTTTAGTTGAACCCACTGCTAATAACCATTTAGTTAACTCCAATCCTACTCTTTCTGATAAGGATGGGAACATTATTAAGTATGTGAAAAAAGTTTATAGTTTTGCATTTTTTTTCCATAATTTTGAATTGTCAGGCTCATATGTTAAAGTTTGTTGTAATTGTGAAAGTGTAAGGAATAATTTATCTGCAGATGTCCTTACATATCACTGTTGCATTATTCTTTACAATAGGGGTCCCCTGCCAACGGCTGTCCAACATCCGGCCAGTATACCAAACCCATTAGGTTGTAATGGGTAGACCGTACATCACACATATGCTCCCCACACATGGCTTAAGCATAAAGGTGATGTCCGAACGTACCATCCTCATAACTTCTGTGCTGCCAGCTCAAACACCATCTTCAGTCATCGGTCTAAAAGCTCGTTCATAAGCTGGTTATCAACCGCTTTCAGATAAGTGCCCCTTTGGGGGGTTTTTAATTTTCTTATCTTTGTTTTGCCTTGTTTCTGTTTTTTGGGTTTCATGTCATCCAGAAAGGGGAAATGTAAGTGTGGGACACATATTCCCCATAAAGATCATCACGAGCAGCGTTTTTCTGTTTAGGTGCTTCCCATGACCATGCATCCTGTGAGGTTTGTCAAGCTTTTGCCCCTAAGATGTTGCATAGTCAGCTTTCTTCTATTGTGATTTACTTAGAGAACCAATGACCTTAACTGTTGGCTAAAGATACTATGGAAGGATCTTCCTGGCCCAAGGGTCAGATGTATACAAAGAAAAAGACCAAAAAGCTCGGTTGGATTGTTTGGCTTTACCGCCTCCACCAGACATCTAAATTGAGTCTGGTGAAAGCCCGGAGGATCGTTCAGTTTTTTGCTCAGATTCCAGTACTGCAACCACTTCGAAGGCCGGCATGGATCTGGCTCCACATACGATCATGGAGGCCTTGGAGGCGTCTGCTTTGGATGTACAGGGGAACCGTGGCTGGTGATTACCAAAGGGCCTGGGGGGGGTTCCTTAGATATTGGTGAGGGAAGAGGTTTTGACTACCATTATAGAGTGTTGTCAGGGGGTCAAAGCCTCCTACGTTTTTCAAAGCTGACATCCCTGTTAAAAAGAAGCAGATTAAAAATATTTTGCTTGCTCCAAAAGATCCTCAGAGTGAATGGCAAAACTTCACTCAAGGTCTGTTTAATGCCCTTAAGGCTTTTCAGCCTCCACAGGGGGTTTCTGTTCCTAATCCTCTGTGGTCTTCTACCCCTCTTAAGAGGCCTTGGGAGAAAGATTCCTTTGACGACGATGATGATGATGCTGATTCTGATGGTCTCACTCATTCCTCTCAGATTCCTTCTCCATTAGACTATGGTTCTGAGGAAGGAGAGTCTATCAGTCCTGACTCTCCTTTTGAGGAGATATTATTTAGTGACGCTATTTCCAGAATGATGGCATTTTTCAAACTGGACTGTGTTCAGTTGTCTGATGTTTAGAAGAGGAACTATGAGCTTCTGCAGATAGAGTCTACTATGCCGTCTTCTGTTCATCCTGATGTTCTTCATGTTTCACTGTTGCAGTCATCACACTTGGGTTATCTGCCTGCAGGTAGCCCTCAGTCGGCCCGAATACCAGAGTCTTCAGATTTCTGCGTCGGATGCTGTTGCCTCTTCCATGATGTCAGGTTGTCAAGGGTATAAAACATGCAGCCGATGCCATTACATCAGTCTTTCTTGCCGAGAAGGAGCCCAAAGCAGGTACAGTTCGCAAGTGCCGGTCGGCCGCTACTTGAAATTTTCGATGTTCTTCATCCCACATTGCTGCAGTCCTAACACTCGGGTAGTCCGCTGTCCCAATCGGCCCGAATACCAAAGTATATGGCTGACGTCGGTCAAGGCGCATTAATCTGACGTCAGGACGTCAGGGTACAAATGCGCATGACCGACGTCATATCCTCAGTCTTTTTTGCCGCATGGTCCGATGCAGAAGCAGTTTTGCGAGTGCAGGTTGGCGTTCTGAAATTTTCTGAAGTCGGAGTTTCAGACCGAATCAAAGTTGGCTAAGTACCCCGTTGGGGAATATTTTGGTTTTTCTTGCCTCAGTATTTAACCGGATGTCAGAAAAGTGAATAACTGTATTTCTTGTGGGAAACAGATACCTCATAGGGATTACCATACCTTGTGTATACCTTGCTTAGGGCCTGAGCACGACGTTGTTGGATGTCGCTCTTGTGCTAGATTTAACAAACGCACTATAAAGAGAAGATTAGACTGTGCCAGGTTAGGTTTTGGGAAGCG
The DNA here is from genome assembly GCF_019279795.1 of Protopterus annectens. Taxonomy (NCBI): domain Eukaryota; kingdom Metazoa; phylum Chordata; order Ceratodontiformes; family Protopteridae; genus Protopterus; species Protopterus annectens. Next base: position 1,276,253,515 of record NC_056739.1, read on the forward strand.
TTGTAATTATAAAATGCCGTCGGATGCTCCGACGCCCGCTTCGTCCAAAAAGCGCAAGGACAAAGCAGCAAAGCCTAGGTTGGAAGAACCGTCAGTCCCGGACGTCGGTTCTTTAGAAGGCTCGGTGGAGCCGGAGGTTCTGCAAGAAGTTTCTTTGGAGTCTCAGGGGGAGACTTTACTGTTACAGGATGTGTCCTCTCAGGAGGTAGGCCAGGCTGAAGGGGCTTCTCAGGTGGCTGTTCTCCCCTCCCTTCCTAAGGTGGTTAGGCCCTCCCCTTCTGTTTCCAAGGCTTCTTTGAGAGGCAGGCCAGGTTTAGCTTCAGTGGGTGTCTCTCCTAGTTCTTCAGGATCTTTGCCTAAGAAACATATGCTTAAAATGGCAGAAGATTTGATTACTATGATTAGGGGTTCTATGCCCCCTCCTGATAAGAGGCCTAGGGTGGAACCTGAGCTTGAGAGTTTTGAGCAGTGTTCGGAGGCTTCTGAGTCTTCGGCTGAAGACTTACAGGAGTATCCTCCTTATTCTGATTCTGATGTGGATGATTCTACTCCTTCGGCTTCTCCTCCTGAGGATTTTTCTTTTCAGAGACTCTTCATTCCATGAGGGAACATTTTAAATGGGAAGGACAAGATTTCTCTGATTCCAGGAAGAGGCTTAGGGAATTTTTGTTTTTACCCCAGCATAGGCCTTTAGCTATACCTCCTGTTCTGGATGTGGTGGAAGATGTTTTGCAGAGGCTTCCCTGAACCCTGATTCTTTGCCTCCTGCCCCAGTTAAACCGGACAGGTATTATAGGGTGCCTGAAGCTCATAAGTATCTTTTTAAGAGTCCTAGGGCAGACCCAGAAACTGTTTCTCAGGGGCCTAAAGGTGTTAAGGCTTCTGTTGTTAAAAATCCAGTTCCTCCTGATAAAGAGGCAAGGGCTTTGGATAGATGGGGAAAGAAAGTGTATACTTCTTCCACTTTAGCCATGAGGGCTTTGAATTGCCAGTTTCACATGTTAAAATATCAAAATTATCTCCTTTCACAATTGCAGTCTAAGGTGGATGCTCTGGCGGAAGGTATTGAGTGTAAAGAGTTGCAGGATTTAGTTCATGTGTCTGAACAGGTGGGTAAGCATTCCTTGCAATGTGGTTTCGATGCTGTGCAGGCCTCTTCGAGGGTGGCTGCCACTGGTTCTGTTCTTCGCAGGCACGCCTGGCTGAGGGATCAGAATTTAGCTGAGCATGTTAAGACAAGGATTTTGGATGCTCCGTTACAGTCTGATGTGTTGTTTGGTTCGCCTGTGGAAGCAGTTTTAAAGAAAATGGAGGACAAGGCTAAGTCTATGCAGACTGTTAAAGATTTTTTGCAGGTTCAGCCCCAAGTTTAGTAGAAATTGGCCTACTAAGGGATGGACATATCCTTCTTATGATTCCCAGTCTAGGGGTAGGTCTAGACGTGGTAGGGGCAGAGCTCAAGGTTCTTTTAGGCCTAGAACAGGGAGTTCACCTGCTCAATCTTCTGGTGAGGGCAGGGGTCAGCCCTTTCGTAAACAGACCCAATGACCTGCCTTTTCAGCTGCCAGTGCTTTCTCATCTGGCAGCACCTTTGGGAGGAAGGCTGGCACTTTTCAAAGAAAATTGGAGTTTAATTACCCAGGACAGATGGGTATTGGATATCATTCACCACGGTTACAGGTTTTATTTCCATACCTTGCCTCCTTTCAAAGGCATGCCAGACATTCCTCCTCTACAAAGAAAAGAGGCTCACAAGCAAATTTCTCTGTTACTCCAAATAGGGGCCATTCAGCCGGTTCCTGTGCCAGAAAGGGGCCTAGGATTTTATTCTCGCCTGTTCCTAGTACCAAAGAAGGGGAACACGTGGAGACCAATTTTGGATTTATCTATCCTCAACACTTATCTGGACATTCCCAAGTTCAAAATGTTGATGTTACAACAGCTTTTACCTCTACTGGGCAAAGATCACTGGATGGTAACTTTAGATCTCAAGGAGGCTTACCTTCATGTGCCTATCAGACTAAGTTGCAGGAAGTATCTGCGTTTTCGAGCTGGGAATTCCCATTATCAGTTCTCTGCATTGCCCTTTGGCTTATCTACTGCGCCCAGAGTATTCACAAAAGTTCTGGCTCCAGTGATAGCTTACTTCAGGCTAAGAGGAATACAAATCTATCCTTACTTGGACGACTGCCTGATTCTGGCTCAAGAAAAGGAAGACCTCTTACAGCATTTGGAATATGTGATAGCAGTGCTAAGATGCCTGGGGTATTTTGTGAACGAAATAAAGTCCAGTCTAGTACCCTCTCAAGACATGTGCTTTCTGGGTGTGAGACTGAATACAGCAACCCAGATGGCCTTTTTAACCCCGGACAAACAAAATAATCTTTCTCTGTACTTCCATCAACTATCTCTTCAGTCCGGGCTGACTGCAAGGACAGTCCTTCAAGCCTTAGGGTTCATGGCATCTTGTATTCTGGTGCTTCCCAATGCCAAACTGCATATGAGGAAGCTGCAATGGTACCTCAAAAATGTATGGACACAGCACTGCCAGGATTTGGACACTGTCATTCAAGTAATACCTTGCATTCAAAAGGAATTTTTGTGGTGGGCTCAGGAATGTCACCTAAACAAGGGACTCTCTGTGACCCGGCCAGAGGCGAGTCAGATTCTAACGACAGATGCCTCAGACATAGCTTGGGAGCTCATCTGAATGGAAAGTGGATACAAGACAAGTGGCCTGCCAGACTACAGCATCTACATATCAACATGAAGGAGATGTTAGCAGTCCAGTTTGCATTAATGGCTTTCAAGGAGTTACTTCTTCCAGGGCAGGTGTTGATTCTAACAGACAACACAACTGTCATGTGGTACATCAACAAACAAGGGGAACACATTCTTATCCTCTATGCAGGCAAGCAATGATTTTATGGGAGACTGCGCTCAGCTTGCAACTAACTCTTCAGGCAAGGTTTCTGCCGGGAGCACAGAACTCCTTAGCAGATGTGTTAAGCAGGCAAATCATGGATCCCCACGAGTGGAAACTGGATCTTCATGTATTTCGTAATTGACAGTGTCATGGGGAACTCCAGACATAGATCTGTTCGCTTCTCCACTAAACCACCAGCTGCCAAAGTTTTGCACAGAGGTTTCATCGCACAGCTTGGAAAGTGGATGCTCTTTCTTTCAGTTGGAAAAATCTTCATGTGTATGCCTTTCCACCTCTGCCTCTTCTCCCAAAGGTACTCCTAAAGGTCAGACAAGACAAGCCAAGGATGATTTTAATAGCTCCAGATTGGCCTCGACAACACTGGTACCCATTACTGAGGAGTCTGGTAAGGAAGCCTCCATGGCCTTTACCTTTGATTCCACACCTATTGTCTCAGAGGGACGGTCATCTACTCAATGTCAAGCTTCACACTCTTCATCTGACAGCCTGGCATATTCTGTTTTGAAGCACAGCAGGTCTCAACTTCCTCAACAAGTTTTGAATGTGATTATGGAAGCCAGAAGACCTAGTACAAGGAAAGTGTACTCAGAAAAATGGAAGAGATTTTTGTTTTGGAGTGCAGCAAAGGATTTGGAGGTTTCTGAGCCTAATTTGAGTGTGGCTCTTCAATATCTTACTGAGTTATTGGACAAAGGTTTGTCTTTCTCTTCCATTAAGATTCATGCTGCAGCAATTTCAGCTCACTATGATTGTGACCCACCATTGTTTTCTCATCCTTTGTTCAAGCAATTTCTTAGAGGGGCAAAGAATATAAGACCCCCACGTAGAGCTCCTACTCCTGCTTGGGATCTCAATTTTGTGTTGGAGAAACTTACTCTACAACCTTTTGAGCCTCTTGGCTACTGCTGAATTGAAATACTTGTCATGGAAGACTGCTTTTGTTGGCCATTACTTCTGCAAGAAGGGTTTCTGAATTGCAGGCCCTTATGGCGGTTGAGCCTTTTGATTTTCCATAAGGACAGGGTATCATTACGTACTAATCCTTCCTTTATGCCTAAGGTGGTTTCTAGTGTGGCTTTAAACCAAACTATTCATTTGCCTACTTTTTATGCAGATCCCCAAAATAAGGGGAAAAGATTTTGCACACTTTAGATGTACACAGGCAGTTGCGTTATTATTTAAGCAGGACTAAGGCTTTTAGGCAGTCTCAGCAGTTGTTTGTTTCTTTTGCTTTGAGTTCTCAGGGCAAGCCTGTGTCAAAACAAACTATTTCTAAGTGGATTGGGTTTTGCATTACATTTTGTTATTCCCATCATGGCAAGGAGATTCCAGCTGGGATTAGGCCTCATTCCACTAGGGCTACTGCCACTTCAACAGCATTTCTAAGGGGTGGCAACTAAGGATATTTTGGAGGCAGCTACTTGGAGTTCAGTGCATACTTTCTCTAAGCACTACCACCTTCCTCTCTACTCTAAATCCAGGGCTGGTTTTGCCACGGCTATTTTGCAGGGCATGTTGACAGCCCCTGCTTCCTTATGATTTGCCAGCCTCCCTTACCTCTGCTTTGGGATTCTACCCAAGTGTTAGGACTGCAGCAATGTGGGATGAAGAACATAGTACAGTTTTGTACCTACCATAAATGTAGATGTTCGAAGATCCACATTGCTGCAGTCCAATTTACCCTCCCTCCTTCCCCTCTGTGTTTAGGGGTGGTTGTGTGGGTGGGGTTGTACCTTTGTAAATTTGTATATATTGTATATATATTGGGTGCCAGAGTGTTTGGTGTTTTTTGGTTTTGGCCTTATCTTTTTAGGGTCTTCTGACATCTGGGGCAAGAAAAGACTGAGGATATGACGTCGGTCATGCGCATTTGTACCCTGACGTCAGATTAATGCGCCTTGACCGACGTCAGCCATATACTTTGGTATTCGGGCCGACTGGGACAGCGGACTACCCGAGTGTTAGGACTGCAGCAATGTGGATCTTCGAACATCTACATTTATGGTAGGTACAAAACTGTACTTTTTTCGAGTTTCAAACCTGAAGTCTTCTAAAGCTAAGTACCCCGTTGGGGATTCTTTTTTCTTACTCTAACCAATGTCAGAAAAAGTTAATTGTCTTACCTGTGGAAAGCAAATACCTCATAGTGATTTTCATTCTTACTGCGTCACCTGTTTAGGTCCAGACCACAACGTCCCTCGCTGTCGGTTTTGTGCCTTGTTTAATGCCCGAACCATTCGTCATCGGGCTATTTTTGTAGCTAAATTCTTTCGCTCTCGTTCTCCGTATTCTGAAATGGCTTCGGTAAGCCATCCGACTACAGATCTTCCGAAAAAGCGCAGACAGAGGCAGACAGCATAGGTCAAAAACTGCCAACGACGCTTCCATTAAGCTAGTTGCCAGTCCACCGGTACTCAGTGAGGCACCTTTGCAGCCCCTGATGTCCACTTCTAAAGATTCGCAGGCCTCTGCTGAGACCCATTCGGAGTCCGGTATGCCACGAGATGCTTCTTCAACTATGGAACCTGCGGATGTCTCTACCTTGGATGGGTCAGGAGCTGCTGTGCAGGCACCATCTTCTGAGGGTGTATTCCGACTTACCAATATTTGTATTAAACCGACTTCTTTTTCAACTAAAACTACTGAGTTTCTCAGGCCCAAAGTTTGCACTACACGTAGAAAACCGACGTCCAAAGAGCATGCTCAAGCTCCCATGCCACAAAAACAAATGCTTAGAATGGCTGAAGACCTTATTACTCTAATTAGGGGAAGACAGTCTTCCCCTGCTAAAAAACAAAGAATTGAATTTCCTTCTGATTCGACAGACCCAGGAGTCCGATGACTCTGACCCTTCTGATTACCAGGACATACCCTTATCTACCTATGAGGATTCAGATGCAGAAGAACCCATTCTTGCCTCCCCTCTAGAGGATTTTGCTTTTGGTGAAACCTTGTATACCTTAAGAGAGCATTTCCGCTGGGAATGCCAGGACTATCCTCAGTCCTAAAAGAGACTCTGGGAATTTTTAGATTTGCCTCAGCACAGATCTCTAGCTATACCCCCTGTCCTGGATATTGTAGATGATGTCTTCATGGAATCCAGTCTTACTCCTGACACTTTACCACCAGCTCCTAGAAAACCTGACAGGTATTGCAGAGTACCTGACTCTCACAAATTTCTCTTTAAGAATCCTACTGCAGATCCAGAGACCATTTCCCAGGGACTTAAAGGCATTAAGGCTATTACAGCCCAAAACCCTACCCCTTCACACAGGGATTCTAGAGCTTTAGATAGATGGGGTAAGAAGGTATATACCTCTGCAACTCTTGCCATCAGGGGTTTGAATTGTCAGTTTCACATGTTGAAGTACCAGCAACGTATTATGGAACTAATTAAACAAAAAATGGTGTTGCTTTTAGATTGAGCAGAAAATAAAGATTTACAAGAATTAATGCATTCTGCAAACCAAGTTAGTAAACATACTCTGCAGTGTGGGTTTGATGCCTTAGAAGCATCTTGCAGGGCTGCTGTCACTGGGACTGTACTGAGAAAGCATGCTTAGCTGAATGAACAAGTGTTGCCAGACCATGTCAAAGCAAAATTATTAGATGCTCCATTAAGTCAGGATAGTTTGTTTGGCACAAAAGCAGAAGAAGTTCTTAAAAAGATGGAAGAAAAAGCTAAATCTATGCAAACTGTCAAAGATTTCTTACAGGTGCAGCCACCTAGATTCAGTAGGCATTGGCCTTCAAAAAACACGTCCTTTCCAGTCCCTCCCAGGCCTTCTCAGTCCAAACCCACAGGAAACAGACCCCCAAAACTACAGTCTCGGGGTATGCAGTGATCTAAACAATGGAGTGTTCCCACCTCAAAAACAGGGAGTGGTAAGCCATCCCCTTATGGAAAAAGTTCACAGTGACTTTCCAATTATCCTTCCCAGCCATGCCCAAGTACTTGCACCTCTAGGAGGAAAACTCGCCCTTCATACAAAAAACTGAATGTCCATTACTCAGGACTGATGGGTTCTAAACATTGTATCCCAGGGATACAGATTCTACTTCCACTCACTGACAACCCCAAATGGGTTGCCAGAGGCTCAAAAGCAAGTACTTTCCCTTTTCCATATCAGGGATATTCAACCTTTTCCAGTAGAACAAAGGGGACAGGGTTTCTACTCCAGACTGTTCTTGGTGCCCAGAAAAGAGAGCTCTTGGCGCCCTATCCTGGATCTATCAGTTCTCAACATCTTTCTGGTGGTCCCAAAATTCAAAATGCTTACACTACAACAGCTTCTTCCTATGCTAGCCAAGGATGCCTGGTTAGTCACCCTAGACTTAAAAGAAGCTTATCTGCACATCCCCATAAGGGAGTCTTGCAGGAAATGTCTACGTTTCATGGCAGGCTCTATGAACTATCAGTTCTCTGCACTTCCCTTTGGCTTATCTACTGTGCCCAGAGTATTCACAAAGTGCCTGGCTTCAGCCATTGCCTACTACAGGCAGAGACATATTAAAATTTACCCATACTTGGACGATTGCCTGATTCAGGCGGACAGTCAGGAATTGCTACTTCAGCACCTGGCATTTGTAAAAAGACTTCTAACTTCACTGGGATACACCATCAATGAAAAGAAATCACAACTGGTGCCCAGCCAACAAATTGTATTCCTGGGAACAAGCTTGAACACAACTTCCCAGATGGCATTCCTCACTCCAGAATAGCAGGTCCATTTGATAAACTCAAGCCCTAGAGTTCATGGCCTCATGCATTCTACTAATTCCATATGCAAGACTGCATATGAGGAAACTTCAGTGGTACTTAAAAACTATCTGGTGTCAACATTCTCAGGACCTGGAAACTGTGATTCCTATCATACCTTGTCTAAGGGCAGAGTTCCTTTGGTAGGCAGAGGCATGCAACCACAACAAGGGACTTCCTTTCACTCAACCCCTCGCCGCCCAAACCCTGACAACAGACACATCAGACTATGCATGGGGGGCTCACATGGAAGGCAAATGCATTCAGGGCAAATGGAGCCCAGAACAAATTCCCCTGCATATCAATCAAAAAGAGATGCTAGCTGTACAGAATGCTTTGACAGCCTTCAAATACCTTATCATTGCAGGACAGCTCCTGATAAAGACAGACAACACCATGGTTATGTGCTACGTAAACAAGCAGGGGACAACTCATTCTTACCCACTCTGCAGGTTAGCCATGGCCCTGTGTAACACAGCCTTGAGCAACCAAGTGCACCTAAAAGCTCAATTCGTGCCAGGCAAGCAAAGTTCACTGGCAGATGACTTAAGCAGAAATCTAATGGACACTCACGAGTGGAAACTGGAACCCATCTCATTCAAACGTCTAACCCAGAGGTGGGGAACACCAGAGGGGGACCTTTTTGCCTCTCGCCAAAACTACCAATTGAGCAAATTTTGCACCAGGAACCCTCACAGCAGAGCCTGGAAGGTGGATGCCCTATCATTTACATGGGAAAACCACTCAATTTATGCCTTTCCTTCTCTGCCCCTCCTCTCAAAAGTACTACTCAAGATCAAACAGGACAGGCCAAGGGCAATCCTTATTGCAGCAGACTGGCCACGCCAGCACTGGTACCCACTCCTACACAGTCTAACAACAGTGCCACCCTGGCACCTACATCAGACACCTTCCCTGCTGTCTCAGCAGGAGGGACAGATTTTGCATCCACAGCTGCAAACACTAAACCTTGTAGCCTGGCTTATCCCCTGAATACACCACCAGCATCCCTCAGCAAACAGGTGCTGGATGTCATCCTTGAGGCCAGAAGGCCTAGTACTAGGAAATCCTATGCTGAAAAGTGGAAAAGATATTGTTCTTGGAGTCGGTCTCAAGAAAAGGACACAGCTGTGCCTCACTTACCTCAAATCCTTGATTACCTATCAGAGCTGCTCCACAGTGGCCTATCCTCATCCATTAAGATTCATGCCTTTGCCATCTCAGCTCATTGTAATACTGAGCCACCTCTCTTTTCTCACCCTCTCTTCAAACAGTTCCTGAGAGGAGCTAACAATTTAAGGCCCCCTAGGAGAGCTCCCACACCGGCCTGGGACCTTAACTTTGTACTGGAGAAGCTCACACTTCCCCCTTTGAACCTTCTGCTTCAGCAGAGTTAAAATTCCTCTCTTGGAAAACAGCTTTATTTCTAGCTATTACTTCAGCAAGGAGTGTCCGAGTTACAGGCACTAATGGCGGTGGAGCCCTTCATTATTTTCCATCCTGACAGGGTTTCCCTCAGGACTAACCCATCCTTTATGCCCAATGTGGTATCCAATGTGGCCTTAAACCAATCCATCCATTTGCCAACTTTTTTCCCTAATCCTCAGAATAAAGGGGAAAGGATCCTGCACTCCTTAGACGTACACAGACAGCTCAGGTTCTACTTTGACAGGACTAAGCCTTTCAGATAATTTGACCAGCTGCTAGTCAGCTTTGCTACAGGGGCAGAGGGCAAGGCCATTTTGAAGCAAGCCTTTTCCAAATGGATAGCACACTGCATCCATTTCTGCTACAAGCACCATGGAAAACCTACCCCTCAGGAGATCAGAACTCATTCCACTAGAGCTACTTCACCCTCTACAGCATTCCTCATGGGAGTCCCTACTAGGGACATCCTGGAAGCTGCAACCTGAAGTTCTGTATACACCTTCATCAAACATTACCACTTACCTATTTTTTCTAAATCCAGAGCTGGATTTGCTACAGCAGTCTTACAAGGCCTGCTAGCCAGCCCTAACACTTCTTGACTGCCTCCACTCTTCCTCAGCTTTGGGAATCAACCCAAGTGTGATGACTGCAACAGTGAAACACGAAGAACATAGTACAGTTGTGTACACTTACTATAAATGTAGATGTTCAAGAGTATTCACTGTTGCAGTCTTGATTTCCCTCCCTCCAGCCCCCTGGCTTTCTCTATCCTTTCTACCTATCCTCTTTATGGGCATCTTTTATGAATGGGGTATTTACTTTTTACTGAAGGTGTTTCACACCATGTAATAGCTTCCTATTTTGGGGTCTCCTGACATCTGGGGCAAGCAAAATTGATGTAATGGCGTAGGCTGCATGTTTTATACCCCTGTCGACCTGATGTCATGGAAGAGGCGACAGCATCCGGCGCAGATATCCCGGACTCTGGTATTCGGGCTGACTGAGGGCTACCTGCAGGCAGATAACCCAAGTGTGATGACTGCAACAGTGAATACACTCGAACATCTACATTTTATGGTAAGTGTACACAACTGTATTTTCTGTATCATTCTTTCCTAAACTTATTTGTGATACTGCCCAAATTCAAAATTATATCACTTCACAACCTGTTATCTCTTTTTCCTCTTTCAAGATTCTTGGTAAGACTAGACTTAGAAGATGCTTATCATCATATCCCTGTTCATCTAGACTTCATAGGCTTCTTAAGGTTTTGTGTGTCTGGATCACATTATCTGTTCTGTACTTTACCCTTTGGACAGTTCACTTCACCAAGAGGGTTCATGAAGTGTTTAGCTCCATTTATAGCTAATTGCAGGCTACAGGGTACCTACATTTTTCCATATTTAGACAACTTGCTTATCTTTGCAGAGTGTTTTTCAGAGTGTCAGGAATCTCTCTCATGGGTGAGAGATCTCTTCCATAAGCTGGGATTCCACGTGAACATTCAAGAGTATTTCTTATCTAAGAGGATTGTGTTTCTGGGATGTCAGCTAGACACCTCAGTTGAAAGAGCTTTTCTTTGACAGGAAAACAAACATAGTTGTATGTCTAGATCTATTTCTAAGATTTTCCACTCAAAGTTCAGTCACTGTAAGGGAATACCTCAGGATTTTGGGTCTCATGGCTTCTGTGATGCTCATGATACCCCTGGCAAGACTCCACATGAGAAAGATGCACTGGTATCAGAAGTCTCTCTGATCCCAGCATCAACACCCTTTGTCATTTCAAATCCTAGTCCTGGGATTTGTCAGAGGAGAAATCAATTGGTAGAGAAAACAGATATCCCTAAATCCAGGTCTCCCCTTCATTCTTCCTGTTCCTAAGCTGTGAGTCACCACAGATGCCTCAGACTTTGCTTGGAGAGCAGTTTCAGGAGGGATAAAAGTGCTGTGTGTGTAGGACACCAAGGACAGATGCAAGCACATAAATATCAAAGAGGTGCTTGCCCTGATCAAGACACTCAACTGTATGAATCATCTTTGGTCCTTCCTTGGACCTCTTCAGGTTGTTACAGAAAATACCACAGTCATTGGTACATCAGTAAGTAGGAGAATCAGGTTGTATGTACCCTCTTTGCAGACTAGCCTTGTTAGCTTGGGATATAACTTTGCAGCACAACAGGCAAGCTGAGCAGGAATAGGGTAGACCCTCATGAATGGAAATTAGATTAGGGGATCTTCCTAGATTTAATCCATCTGTGAGGAGTACCTCAAGTAAAACTGTTTGCTTCCTCTTTGAACAATCAACTGGCAAGATTCTGTTCAAGGATTTCATGCAAGAAGGCTAGAAAGGCTAGAAAGGCAGATACCTTTTCTTTTCCTAGGGCAGGAATTTTTCTGTATGCTTTTGTACTCTTTCCAGTAATGTCCATATTATTTCTGAAGATTCAGAAGGAATCCCTCAAGATCATTGTGGTGGCTCCCTTCTGGTCTAGGAACCGGAGATGTTCTTTGTGTTTCACTGTTGCAGTTATCCCTGCTGCGGTAGCCCTCTGCCAGGCCGAATACCAGAGTCAGTATTTTTCTGCGTTGGCTGTGGTCACTTGCTGTTTGACGTCAGGTCGTCGGTGCTATAAAGGAAGGCAGCCGAAGCCATTACACTAGTCATTCTTGCCACAGAGCCCATAGCAGAAGCAGTTTGCAAGTGTGCCTGTCGGTAGCTACCAGAGTTTGAATTTCAACTGAAAACGTCTAAAGCTAAGTACCCCGTTGGGGATCCTTTTTTCTTCCACTAACCGATGTCAGGAAAAGTTAACAGTTGTCTCGCCTGTGGAAAGCAAATACCACACCAAGATTTCCATTCATACTACGTCACTTGTTTAGGCCCAGACCACGATGTCCCCCATTGCCGGTTCTGTGCCCTCTTTAATGGGAGAACTGTTCGTCGTAGAGCTCTTATTGTAGCCGAAATGATGTCCGTCAGAAACAATCTGTAGACATTCCGAAAAAACATAAGGATATAGATAGAGACAGACCACTCAAGGCTAAACCTTCCGACGACTCTACCATGAAGCAGTTCATCAGTTCTCCAGAATTCAGTGAGGTGCCTTCGCAGCCTCTGATGCCCGATTCGATGTCGGTTTGCAGGCCTGTACTGAGACCCTTTCACAGACATCATGTTCGTCTTCCAAGCCTTTGGTTGTCTCTGCCTCTGTTGGATCCGGAGCCACGACACAGGTGCCAACTTCCAAGGAGGTCTTTCGCATTACTGAATCTAGACAAAAACTGACGCCTTCTCCCCCTACTACCGTTTCTCTCAGACTGATGGATACTCTTAGGCCTAGAGGCAAGGCCACTCCTGGGAAAGCTACCTCTAGCCACCATTTTACTCCTGCTCCACCACCCCAAGCTCAAATGCTTAAAGTGGCAGAGGATCTTATCACCCTTATCAGGGGTAGTCAGGCCACAACTTCTAAAAGGAAGAGAGACCTTTCTCCTGAAATACTGACAGAACAGGATTCTGAGGAGTCTGATTATTCAGTTTCTGAAGAGGAACAACTACCTCTGACTGCTTATGAGGATTCCGATGAAGATGAATCCATTCATTCTGCCTCCCCTCCAGAAGATCCTTCCTTTGGTGAAGTCCTTCACACCCTCAGGGAGCATTTCCACTGGGAATCCCAGGACTTCCCTCAGTCTAAGAAAAGACTAAGAGAGTTTTTAGAGCTGCCCCAGCACAGACCCTTGGCCATCCCTCCTATCTTAGAGGTGGTTGATGATGTCTTTCATGAATCCAGTTTAACTTCTGATGCCCTCCCAACTGCTTCCAGAAAACCCGACAGGTATTACAGAGTACCAGATTCTTACAAACACCTGTACACAAAAATCTTGCTGCAGACCTGGAGATCATTACGCAGGGACCTAAAGGAGCTAAGGCTAGTTCTAAAAAGAATCCTATTCCTCCTGACAGGGATTCTAGAGCTCTGGACAGATGGGGTAAAAAGTATACACCTCTGCAACCTTAGCTGTCAGAGCACTCAACTGTCAGTTTCACATGTTAAAATTTCAACAACACACTTTGGAACTATTAAAACAAAAGATTTCTACCTTTACTGACTGTGCCAATTCAAAAGAGTTAGCAGCTGTACTGCACTCAACTTGTCATGTGGCTAAACAGTCTTTACACTATGGATGTGACACCCTAGAAGCCGCAAGCAGGGCAGCAGTGTCAGGATCTGTCATTAGGAGAAATGCATGGTTGAAGGAACAACCTCTGCCTGATCATGTCAAATCTAAATTACTTGATGCACCTTTGGATAAGGCCCGATTGTTTGGAGTAAAAGCAGAAGAGGCGCTTAAAAAGATGGAAGACGAAGCAAAATCTATATGGATAGTAAAAGATTTCCTTCAGATACAACCTCCTAGGTTCAGCAGAAAATTTCCCTCTAAACACTGGTCCTGTCCTGCATCTACCAGATAGGGGCAAGGTAAGCCTCGCAGGGACAGACCACCCAGACTCCTATCCCAGGGTCAGCAGAGAACCAAGCGGTGGACCACTTCCACTCCATAGACAGGGAGTTCTAAGCCCGCCCCAGGGTAAAAAAATCCCTCGAGGACTCCCTCGCCCCCTTCTGCACTCCTTTCACTCACCAACTACCAAGAACCATTGGGTCTTTAATATCTTTTTTCAGGGATACAAATTTCCTCCGACTAACTCCCTATTCTAAGAGGGTACCCTTATCTCAATATCACTGAGCAGAGGCGCTTCAACCTGTCCAAGCTCACTTATCCCTTGGGGCAGTGGAACTGGTCCCCTCAGATCCATCAAGCAAAGGCTCTTATTCCACACTAGCCCTTGCTCCTAGGACAGAGGACACTTGGTGCCCCTCCCTGGATCTGCGCATTCAAAATACCTTCCTTTTGGTCACCATATTCAAAATGCTAACTTGGCAGCAGTTGCTGCCTAGGCTGACCAAAAATGCATGGTTACTTGCCCTACCTCTACTAGAGACCTTAGCCCCGGCCATAGCCTTTGGTGGACAGAAAAACAGACAAATTTTCCCTTATCTGGACAACTGCCTCATTCAGGCAGATGGCAAAGAATAGCTCCTCCAGGACCCCCTCTTTGTCAAAGCCCTCCTTAATCCCCTCTGGGTGCACCATCTAGTAGCAGAAATTAGGACAAAACACCCTCCAGGAAGATTATTTTTTGGGAACACTGCTGCACACAACAGCCCAAATGGCCTTCCTACTCCCAAATAAGCAGAGATTCCTGCAGCTCTTTCTCACCAGTTGGCTCCCAGATGTCGCCGCACGGCAAGGAAGTCCCTGTAAACCTTGAGGTACTTGGCGTCTTGCATCATTCTAATTTCTGTGTCCAGGCCTCACGTGAGAAAACTTCAGTGGTACCAAAAAGAACCTGTGAGTCCTCACTCTCTATCTCCAGGGACCCCTCAACCATTGATCTCCTGTATAGGGGCTGAGTTTCTCTGATGGGCAGGGGCCCCTGCCTAGAACTAGGGTTTTTCCTTCAACCTCTGCCCAACTGGGCAGACCACTACTTCTTACGCCTCAGACTTAGCTTGGGCAGATGCACTCTAGGTCTTTGGGATGTCCAACACCTTCCCTTACACTTCTACCAGAAGAAAATGATTTCAGTAAAAAAGGCTCTGACACCCTTCAAACCCCATCTCAAGCCAGGGGTTCTTCTAATCAGAAAGACACCACCACAGCAATGGGGTACCTACTAACAGGGAGGGACCCTATCTTACCCTCTGTGCAGGCTAGCCATGAACCTCGGACTGGTAGCTTCTTCCATGGAACTACACCTGATAGCCAACTCCCACCTGGGAGCAACCGCACCCTGCCAGACCCCTTAAGCAGAAACTTCCTGGACACCCTCGAGTGGCAGCTATACAGAAAAATCCTTTCACAAGTCACACAGGAGTGGGGGCCTCGAGCTGGATCTTTCTGCTTTGCATCCCATCCAGCAGCAGAAAAGTTTCTGTACCGGGGGTAACACCACTTAGCATGGAAGGTGGATGCCTTCACCTCCCCCTGATACACTCTTATTTATGTACTCATCCCCCCTTATCCCCAGGGTACTGGTCAGATTAAGGGAGGAGAGACAAAAGGCCATTCTCATTGCTCAAAATTGACCCAGACAACATTAGTACCCCTTTCTGAGCAGCCTGACCTTACAGCCTCCCAGCCAGTTTCCCCCTGATCTTAAACCTCTTAACTCGGGGGGGGGGGTGCTGCACCCAGACTCTTGAACTATCAGCATTGCAAATGCTCAAAAGGCAGACTAGGGGACCCAGTTAACCTAACAGATCCTGCACATTATCACACAGTCCAGATGGCCCAGCACCAGAAAATCCTATGCAGGAAAATTAAAAGATTCTGCTCCTGGAGCCAGTCCAGAGGGGAAAATAACTCACCACCTTCCAACCCCCTTTTCTTGGACTACCTAGGAGAGCTACTTAATACTGGCCTCTCCTTCTCTCTATTTAAATCCACGCCTCAGCCATTTCAGCTCATTTTGATACAGAGCAGTCCCTGTTATCCCACATTTTGATTAAACAGTGCCTCAGAGGGCCTTCTAATATCGGATCTCCCAGAAGGCCTCCCACTCCAGCCTGGGACCTGAATTATGTTTTGGGGAAAAACCAACTCTACCACCCTTCGAACCTCCTGCTTCAGCAGAACTTAGATACTTCTCCTGAAAGACTGCTTTGCTCCTAGCTGTATTCCCAGCTAGAAGGGTTTCACATCTTCAGGCACTGATGGCCATTGAACCCTTCATCTTCTACCATGCAGACAGGGTGTTCCTCAGGAGTAATCCTTCCTTTATACCTGGGGTGGTATCTAATGTAACTATCTGCTGGGCCATATCTCTACCCCCTTCTTTCCTAACATTCAAAACAAGGGGGAAAGAATTCTGCATTCACTAGATGTGCACAGACAGCCCAAATACAATCTGGACCCTACTGGATCCTTCAGGAAATCAGACCACCTCCTTGTCAGCTTTGCCCCAGGTGCAAAGGTGAAGCCCTTTCCAAGCTATCCTTTTACCAATGGATCTCACACTGTACCCCTTTCTGATGTACTTTGCATGGGAAACGTCCCACTAGGACAGCCTACACTTCCTCAGCATTCCTCAGAGGAGTTCCCACCAGGGACATCCTGGAAACTGCCACCTGGACTTCTGTCCATACCTTTACCAAGCTTCACCACCTACCTCTCTTCTCTAAGGACAGGGCAGGGGTTTGCCTCTGCAGTTCTGCAGGGCATGCTGTCCCATTCCTAGGTCTCTAACCAATCCTACCACCCCTCTCCTCAGCTTTGGGAATCCTCCCACAGGTGATGACTGCAGCAGTGAAACATGAAGAACATAGTACAGTTGTGTACACTTACCATAAGTGTAGATGTTCGAGTGTATTCACTGTTGCAGTCCTGGTTTCCCTCCCTCCTTCACCCTTGTACCGTCTTTCCTTAGGGAGACATAAGCTTCTTACGGTGGCTTTTAGCCACCAGGACCACTTTACCATATTTCCTGGGGCTTCTGACTGGTTTGGGCAAGAAAAATGAATGTAATGACATCGGCTGCCTTCCTTTATAGCACTGATGACCTGATGTCAGACAGCAAGCGACCACAGCTGATGCAGAAAAACATTGACTCTGGTATTCGGACCGGCCGAGGGCTACCGTAGCAGGGATAACACACAGGTGATGACTGCAATAGTGAATAGATTTGAACAGCTACATTTATGGTAAGTGTACACAACTGTACTTTCTCCATTCTTTTGGAAATGACCAGCGGCAATCACCACAAGTTTTTGTACAGGCTGAATATACTCACACAAGAACAGAGGTGCATGATACACCCCCTGGCATCACTCAATGTCAATTGACTGCCTGGATGATAGTGTCCTAATTCTTTTTAGGCATCTGTTTACTGAGGACATGCAGCAGGTACTAATGGAGGCAAGAAAGACTCCTACTAGAAAATTATATATTAGCAAATGGAAAAGGTTTTCTAGTCAGTGCCAACAACATAACCGGCACCTGTTCAGGGCTAGTTGTTCTCTGGTTTTCCAATATTGGTGTGAGTTGCTGTCTTGTGGCCATACTTATTCCTCTATCAAGGTTAATTTATCAGGCATTTCAGCATGTCTGCCCATAGATTGTCCTATTTCAGTGCAGTGTCATGTCAAAATGTTTCTGAAAGATGTTTTGCACATTAGGCTTTCAAGTAAACTGGTGGCCCTTCCTTGGGATCTTTATTTTTGTGTTAGAGAAGCTAACATTTGCTTGATTTGAACCAGTTAACTTGGCTGACTTGAGGTTCTTAACACGGAAAACAGTTTTACTTATTGCTCTGATCTCTGCAAAAAGAGTATCTCATTTACAAACTCTTATGGTGAATCAAACCTCTGTAATTTTCCATAGGAACAGGGTTTCTTTGAGAACTAATCCTTTTTGCTTAAAATGGTGTCCGAGTTTACTTTAAGCCAAACTATCCATCTCTGTGTTTTATTTCCTGAACCTAAAAAGGAGGGAGAAAGCATGCTTCCTTCATACCTTAAATGTCCACAGACAACTCGGGTACTGTCTTGACTGAACCAATTCATTCAGATCTTCTGACCAATTGTTCATTTCTTGTGAAGGTAAGAAGAAAGAACAGTCTTTGTCAAAAAGGACTATTTCCAATTGGAAGTCTAAGGCTGTTACCTTTTGTTATACTCACTATAACAAAACTGTTCTAGGCAGGGTTAACTCCCACTCCACCAGGGCATTGGCTTCATTTATTGCTTTTTGGAAATTGTTGGATTCTAGAAGTATTCTAGAATCTGCTACTTGTTCCTCTGTATATACTTTTACAAAGCACTGTAAACCTGATTCCTTCTCTGGGTCCTGGTCAGGCTTTACTAGGATCATTCAGGGCTCAGTCTCCCTCTCTATGTTGGCAGGAAAGCTCTGAAGGGATTGGCTCCCAAACTTGTCTTTTAGTCAGCTCAGCTTGAGCTGCCTGACATTTTGGGCTCATGGATGGTGTTCTTAAGCTTTGGAAGCTGGCCAGCAGTTGTATTCTTACCAGAATATAATCAGTATAGCTAAGGCTACTGCAGCAGTGATCATTCAAACATCTATTGTTATGGTAAGTTTACTTACATGACTATACTTTATCCTCCTTGATCAAGTAGTACCTGCTGTTTGCAGAACTAAAATCATTAGCTTCAAGAGTCCCAGCAATATTCTAGGCTACCTGCTTACAGTCATCAGACACACTATAGCTCAAACTCTCCTTAATCTGTCTAACCTTAGTCTGTTCACAGGCTATGTACCAGAAGCTTGACCCTGTCCAGTTGGGTAGCCCTACAGCAATGTCCAATTACTATAAGTTTGTCAGTCTAATTATGGCACATATTACCAAACCTGTTAACCACGACATAGGTGACCACCACACCCTTGACACTCATCAGTTTGAAGTTGTTAAGGGCATGCCTTGTCATTTTTTTACAAGGTTTTAGAAACTGTAGAGGAGGGCAAATGATCCATATTGCCTGCCTCAATCTTGCTAATGCTTTTAACACTATTCCCAGACATCATAAGCAAAAACTTTTAAGTCTCAGCTTTAACCCTTATATTATCTGATGTGTAAATAATTGGCTTAGATACTGAACTCAGAATAGACTAAGTAAGGGTGTCTTCTCTAGCTGTAGAAATGTTAGTAGTGCCATCTCACAGGGTTCGGTTTTTAGGTCTCCTACTGTGGATTTTAGTTATAAAATTGCCTATCTGCAGTCTGTGGACAGCCAGATTTACAGATGTGATTAGAAATGTAATGTAGTTACTTTTGGTAAGACCCATACCTCTTTGTCTTGTCGTATTACTACTTATTCCTGTTATAACAGACCCCATTGTTAAAGCTCTGGGTGTATACCTGCTTAGTGAGCTGTCATTTGGCCACTATGTCTCAGGTGTGGTCAGAAATTCCTTCAGCCTTGTACAGCTTATCTGTTGTGACTACTCATCTAAGTCTAAGGATGTCCCCTGTCCCCACTTTTGTATCTCCCTCATCAGCTCCATTACCAATTATACTGCCTGTTTTAGAATGGAGTTCCATAAGCATTTCGTCCATTGTGAAAAGCACCAAAGATTTTTGATTGAAAAAAAAAATAATCTTTGGTTACCTCCGTCATCAAACCCATTATCGAATACAGTGCCTCTTTTGAAATGAAATTCTTTAAGCACCTTGTAGAGTATGGAAGGCCCAAAAGATTTTCAACTGAAAAATTATCTTTGGTTTAAGTCAAGTTAATCTATGCCTTTAGTCTCAAATCTCTGCCCTTTTACTTTCTGAGAGGCGACCTTTACCTCATGTTTTGTGTTATGGAAGACCCCTTACTTTACAATCAACTTCACTGTTGTAGATCAAACGACTCCATTAATGTCCACTCCAAGGACATAAGCCTCCATAGTAAGGTCAGCAATGCCTGACTTTATGTTAAGCTTCTTACCCAATGCATTCCCCTCCTTTAAAATAAATTCTGTCTGTACATCAAGCAGAGTACCTCCCCGAAAATCTTTAAAGCAAACTTTGACACTTGGATGGGTAACTGTAAATTCATGTTTGACATTAATATTGCTGCACTCCTATCCATAGGGAACTCGCCTATCCTTACCATTATGGAAATGAGGGTGGCTAAGCTTCTTCATGGCTCTGAATCCCTAAGGTTAGTTTAAACCTATCAGTCTAAAAGAAAAACAGTTATAGAAAGGTTAGTGACTTGTCAGTTAATACACTTTGTAAGTGGTTAAGTGACAGACTGGACTGCTTTCTGTTTTTTTTTTTCAAGGATGTAGAAGATGGATTGGAAATATTTAACAGTTTGATAAGCAAAACCATAAATGTAATATCTTATTTAAATAAATATGCAGTCATATATTTTACACCATGGTTTGATAAAGAAATAAGGAAAGATGTCTAGGAAAATAATTTATGAATTTTTCTCTTGTTTAAAATAGCCTTCAAGAAACAGCAAAATATGGTGAATGCCTTTTGTAGAGCAACAAAAAACTGTTGGAATTAACAGAATTATAGCTTCACAGGGAAGTACTGCAGACATGGCAGAATATAGTAAATTCATTGAAAGGAATAAAAAGGCAATATGGAAGACAGTTGTTGAGTTTAATGTTTTAATTGATCTAAGGAATGTGTTGATTTTTGAGGTTAGTACAGATGATTGTCGTGATGCAGACTTTGTGTTTTCTTTGATGAGTGGGACTCATATTTATCGAGCTATTCAGAAATGCAGGCTGGTCATCTTGATGTAAATGATGGTGTAGATGTATGGTTTACTAGGCTTGGGTTGGACTTTGTAATATGGCTAATCGCCCCTTTATTTAATTTTGTTGTATTATTATATAATATGCTTCTGTTGGGGTGGAAAATTATTTTTTTGTTCTTGCATAAAAAGGTGATTGGGAAACCAGTAATAGTTGCAGACCAATCGCACCTTTTCCTCCTTTTCTAAGATTTTCAAAAATGTTTATTTGATCAGTTAAGGTGTTACTTTGAGTCAGTTGCATTATTAGGAGATTTCCAGCATGTTTTTTGAAAACCTAGAGCTACCTGTTTTGCATTGATAACATTATTAACTGAAGTACATGTTGCTGTTGATGTGTCGAGGCCAAGTTTAGCGTTTGTTTTTTGATGTGTCAAAGACTTCTGACAGCATTAATAATTCCAATTTGATGTGAGTATTGAAGGAGTTGAAAGTTGAACTTAATAGTTTGCAGTCTATAGTGTATTGTTTCAAAACAAGACAAATGCTGCAAAAAATAGGAACTGGAGAGGGGATATTCAGAAACTTTGGCTTCACTATAGCGTAGTGTTAAGTATCAAGGCTTATATAACATGAAGGGACCTGTACATGCTTACACATGTAAGTGCCAGTATGTCAAGAAAAGGGCCACATAGTAAAGTAGCATTCCTGTGTAACAGGAAGCAGTCACAGTTAGGGAACTGTACTGAAAGAGTTGCACTAGTAGATGTCACATGTTCAACATCTCAAGAAAGGTAAGCAAACATTTATGAGGGTATATATGTTTGTGTGCGCAACAAAGCTCATAGATGCTACAACTTGTGCAGTGCGAACAGGCAAAGGAGGCCAGAGCAGCAAAGTGCCAACACATTTCATCATGTAAATGTGGAGAAAAGGAGAGACAGAAAAAGAGAATAAAGGTAAAAAAGGAGCACTAGCAAGCAGAAAAAAACTTACACGATAACCATAAGGAATGATAAGTGAGGAAAAAGAGCATAGTTTTCTGTGGGACAAGCACCACTTTTTATGTATATGAAATGAAGGGTAGGTTGGAAGGGGAGAGAGTTTGTGTGGGAAAGATAATGGGTGTAGGGATGGTTCATAGAAGGTTATTAGGCTAATGGCCCTAGGGCCCTTACAGGCGTAGCCATATTTATCCCTAGTTGCCCCATTTGGTGGTTAGATGAGTGAAATCTACAGAGGTAAGGGTTTATGATAGTTAATACCAACTTTCTCTGTCCAGGAGGGACATGGCACCACCCCAGGAGTGAATTTGTGATCACCCATCCATTGATCTAGGTTGCGTTTGAAGAGGGTAATGGAAGTGTTCTTTTTCATGTGAATTGGATGCTTGTTCCAGAGAATTGGCAGTCTTTGGGAGATGTATCTCTCTTTCCAGCATGACCTGTTCATGTCAGAGGCTAGGTTAAGATCTCTGGAGTGAGTGACCCTCATCCAGTTTGATTTACGAAGGTGTAACATTTCCATCAGGGCCGGGTCAGAAACTGCCCTGTAAGCCAGGTACAGGTCACCCCTTAGCAACATGTAGGAGACAGCATACAGTAACAGGGCTGTCAGTCTTTCTGCATAAGACTTGTTTTGTATACCCTGTAATTTCTTGATGAGAAACCTCTGTGATCTCACCCATTGTTGCAGGTGTCTGATGAGGTACATGCAAAAGGGAGCATTATACTCAGCTATTGGTCTGATGAGGGCCAAGTATAATGGAACTATAACTTACATAGATCTAGATGTGATGCCTTTACTTGTAAGATGTGCCACATAGAAGGATTTCTATACTACTGTGGATATGTGGTGGTCAAGGTTCAGGTTGCTATCAACCAGAGTGCCCAGATCACGTACTACTGGGTCTATACTAAGGGAGGGTGCTGTCTGTAATGTAATTAGTAGGGATGTCAGCTTTCCCAAAGGGAATAATAATGCATTTTTTGCATTTAGCTTTAATCTGTGGCTTTGGTAGCAATCATTTGTCTGAGTTAACTCTGTCTGCAGTATCAAAAAACAAATAGAAGTGAGATGCTTGCTCCCAAACGATAATCAGCCACCAGTGTAGAAAAATAAAAAGTTTAATTCCAAGAGTAGTAAAATGAACATTAAGTGCTCCCATCGTGCTGCTATCAGGACTTCATCAGAATCTATAGTGTAACTGTATCTCTCACATAAAGTATTTGTTTCAGGAGTAAGTGGTTGTCAGTATACATGAGACAATTGCTACATTGCCTCGGGATGCCCATGTTTAACAGGCTGGCCAGAGAGATAATGGGAAAATGTCCATCCATGATAGCAAGCTCTGGGAAGGGGGAGTGGGGTAATTTGATAGGACTGTGCTGGAAGTGCCGAGACTACAAGAGGGCCCTATACTTTGTGTATGCTAAGGTTGATCATTAAGACAACGCTGGTGAGTGTGCAACTGAGCTGCTCCTAGAGCAGCAGAAAAACATAGAAGGGTTTCACTGACAACTGTTCATAGGTAGTTATTAGACTATTGGCCCTAGGGCCTATACAAGCCTAGCCAAAAATGTACCCTGGCTTTCGCCACCCAAGAAAATTATTTTTCTGTGCCCCTGTCAAGCAGAACCACAGAAGTGATCCCCGGGGTTAATTTCCTATTACCCATCCAATCATCAAGATTTTTCTTGAGGAGTGCTAATGAGGAGTTCTGTTTGACATAGGTAGTCTGTTCCAGAGTATGTGAAGTCTCTGGGGCAGGAATCTATCCCTGCAGCATGTTCTGTTTATTGTGGTGACAAGGTTTAGGTCCCTAGAGCGTGTAGCTCGGAGGGATTGGGATTTCTTTAAGTGGGGCATGTCCAACAGCTCTGGGTTTGACATAGCTTTGTATGTTAGGCAGAGATCGCCTCTGAGTAGGTGATATGCGACGGAGTAAAGCTGGAGTTTTTTGAGACAGTCTGCGTAGGGCATCTGTTTGAGGCCAGTAATCCTCTTTGTGAGGTATTTTAGGGAAAAACTGCGCTTCTAGGCTTTTGTGTTGATACAGGGCACTGCTAACCACTTCTGAGTGAAGAGCAGCACCATGCAAATGCAAGGCTTAAATATGAGCTAAGAGAAACATGTTTTAAGCTAACTACTAATCAGGAAAGTACACCTTAATCCTTTCACCAGCAATCTCCATCTCATATAGGTTAGATCAGCACACGTCTAACACAAGGGTGTAGAAAAACACCTTCTTAATGTAGAATAGGTGGTTTGGAGCCTACGTATGACAAGACCCCTCAAACTACATACAACAGTCCTAAAACTAACAGAAACAATGTAATACAGTGCATTTAACTACTTAAAGCAGCAGTAGACAGTACAGATTTTTTTTTTTGCTATAAAGTACAACAATTACAGCAATTAGCGTAAAAAACTACTAAAGTGCAGTCGCAGTATATAAGAGAAGTGCAAAGAAAGTACATATTTTTGTCTTTTCATAGTGGATTTCTCCAGGTGAAAGAAGATTCTCAGCAATCAACAAAGTCATCACACGACTAGCTTCTCTGGGTATCTATGCCAAAGCCCGTGAAAATGCAAGGCTTAAGTATGAGCAAACAGAAACAAGTTTTAAGCTAACTACCAATCAGGAAAGCACACAGCAAACCTTTCACCAGCAATCCCCAACTCAGACAAGTTAGATCAGCACACTTCTACCACACGGGTGCAGAAAAACACATTCTTAATGTAGAATATCTGGTTTAGAGCCCAGGTGTAACAAGACCACACAGTCTACCTACAGCAGCCCAACATCTAACACATACAATGTAATACAGAGCGACTAACTACTTAAAGCAGCAGCAGAGAGTACATTTTCTTTTTAAACTGCCGAAGTACAAAAAATACTTAAGAGCTCATTTGTATGTTTCCCAGCTCAGGTAGACCAGGTAAACATCTACTGCCACTAGATGAATAATACCAGTCTTAGGTTCATAGGTTCATAGGTAGGTACTAGGCTATCGGCCCTAGGGCCCATACAAGCCTAGCCAAAAAATGTACCCTGGCTTTCGCCACCCAAGAAAATTATTTTCCTGTGCCCCTGTCGAGCAGAGCCACAGAAGTGATCCTCGGGGTGAATTTCCCATTTCCCATCCAATCATCAAGATTTTTCTTGAAGAGTGCTAATGAGGAGCTCTGTTTGACATAGATAGGTAGTTTGTTCCAGAGTATGGGAAGTCTCTGGGACAGGAATCTATCCCTCCAGCATGTTCTGTTTATTGTGGTGACAAGGTTTAGGTCTCTAGAGCGTGTAGCTCGGAGGGATTGGGATTTCTTTAAGTGGAGCATGTCCAACAGCTCTGGGTTTGACATAGCTTTGTATGTTAGGCAGAGATCGCCCCTGAGTAGGCGATATGCGATGGAGTAAAGCTGTAGTTTTTTGAGACGGTCTGCATAGGGCATCTGTTTGAGGCCAGTAATCCTCTTTGTGAGCTATTTCTGTGGTCTTTCCAGTTGTTGTAGATGTCTTGTGAGGTACATACCAAAAGGGGCATTGTACTCTATAATGGGTCTAATGAGTGATGAGTAGAGGGGAACAATGACCTATTTTTTTCTGGATGAGAATCCTTTTGTGATGAGATGAGCCACATAGAAGGATTTCCTGACCACTGTGGCGATGTGATTGTCAAAGGAGAGACTACTGTCCACCTGTGTCCCAAGGTCTCTTATCACATTTTCAGTATTAAGTAGACTACCAGCTATGTGGTAGTTCATGCGTACAGAGTTTTTACCAAAGGGGATGACAATACACTTTTTGGCATTGAGTTTCAGGCCATGGCTTTGACACCAGGTATCTGTCTCATTGAGGCCCTTTTCTAGTTTGTCCACATCATTAGGAGTTTTGATTATGGCTCCTAGTTTGCAGTCATCTGCAAACTTTGTTAGCCAAAGACCTTCTGTGTTGGCCTGCACTTCAGAGAAGTAGATACCAAACAGGAGAAGACCCAGGACTGAACCCTGTAGTACTCCACTTGTCACTGGTCTGATTTGGAATCCGCTACTTTCACAGTGTGGGTTCTGTCCGTGAGCCAGTTGGCAACCCATCTTGTGACATAGGGATTTATACCTAGTTTAGTGAGCTTATCTATAATTCCAGAGTGGGAGATGGTGTCGAAAGCCTTGGCGAGATGTAGATAAGCTGTGTGAACCATTTTACCCTCATCTATGACTTTGGTGACTGCTTCAGAGAAATCAATCAGGTTTAGGAGACATGATCTGCCTTTTACAAATCCAGACTGGGTAGGGTCCAGAGTTTGGAGATTACCAATGTCTTTGTTTATGAGTTCCACGATGATACGTTCCATGGCCTTGCAGACCAGGCTCATCAGGCTAATGGGGCAGTAGTTCCCGGGGTCCATCATGGCTCCCCCTTTGTGGAGTGGGATAACGTCACGGTTAGCCATTCAGTGGGTACAAAGCCTGAGGTGAGGCTATGATTGAACATGGTACTTAGGTAGGGTGCCAGTTCATTCTGTAGTTCGTGTAGAACGCAGCCTGGGATATTGTCAGGTCCCATGGATGCTGTATTCTTGGCTTTGGAGAGTGTCGTTTTTACCTGTGCAGCCGTGATTATAGGAACTTTGCATTCTTCCAGTATAGAGATGGACCCTGTAGGGGGTGAGAGGGGGGTAAAGTTAGCACTGAACCTATCTGCTAGGATGTTGGCAATATCAGTTGGTTCTGTGTATTTAGTGCCATTGTGCTGTAACTCAGAGCAGATGTAAGTGTTCCCATTTAGATTCTTGACATAGCTATAGAATGCTTTGTGGTTGTCTTTAGAGTCAGTGGCAATTTTGTTTTCGTAACTAGCTTTGGAGGATTTTATGAGGGATCTCAGCTTCTTACTGAGGTTGACCAGGGAGTTCCTCCAGTCATGGGATTTTACTCTTTTTTGCAACAGTTTCTTTCTTCTGTTGTAGAGTTTGTTTATGGCAGAGGACCACCAGATTGGCTTCCTTTTTTTGGAGGATAACATCTTGGTTCTATTAGGGATAGCATGATCCATGCACTCGTGTAAGTGCTTATAAAGTGCATTTGTGTAGGATTCGGCAGCCATACCTCTATTGTCCGTTTGCATGGGTGTCATGAAGTTTGCCACTTCTGTCTTAAGAAGTGTGAAGTTGGCTTTGGAGAAGTTTTTTATGATGGTTTCCCTAATTGGGGGTGGGATGTGGATGTCTAGGCTGATTAGCTTGTGGTCGGATCTGACCAACGAGGAATTGACCTCTGGTGTGGAACACCGGTTTCCCATGTTGGTAATGACCAGGTCTAGGATATTGCTGCCTCTGGTGGGGGGGTGAATAAGTTGATCCAAGGCATTGGAATTTATGAATTCTAGAAAACGTTGAGCAAAAGAGTTGGTACATGAGTAGTTTTCCCAGTTAATGGTGGGGTAGTTGAAATCGCCCATTATTAGGGTGTTGGGTTGTATCCTAATACTTTCCAGTGTATCAAGAAATGAGGAGTGTGAATCCTGGGGCATGGTGGGGGGTCTGTAGCAAGCTACAATTTGGATTGCGGTCTTGCCCAGAGTTAGTTGCACTTGGATAATCTCGGATGCATTATGCTGTGCAACAAGCCTGGAGGTGTGAATATCCTTAATGAAGATGGACACGCCTCTGACTTTAGTGCTTCTTTCTGGGTTAGGTGGCTGAAAGGTGTGGTATGAATTGAAGCCTGGTAATGCAGGAGTGCTCTCTGGAGCTTTGAACCAAGTCTCTGTCACTGCACAGATGTCAGTGTTCTCTATTTTAAGGAGTGCCTCGAGTGAGTGCATTTTGAGGTTTAGACTTCTAGCATTGAGTAGCATTACCCTCAGATTTTGCTTGCTTGTACCTGTTACGGTGGTGAATTTGTCATTTGAACCTTGCCTAAAAAAGGCACTATAGGGGTGGCAAGAGCCTTAGCCAGTATCCGGAATCCTAAGGGCGACAGGTGCAGGCCATCTCTGGCAAAGCATGATTTTCGAGAGTGAAATGCTACCACAAACAAACTTAAAGGTAGGGATATAGCAGTGTACTTTAAACAGCTTATAAAAGTGTGATTGTTCAGTAAAAATACTTCACTTTGTATAAATTAGCCAAGATCCATTCAGTTGTATAGAATTTATAAAGGCACTAAAAACAAGAAAAGCTGATTAGTAAGCCATCCAGCCAATAAAACGATGTCACGTGACTGTATTGATGGCCTGTACTACTGTGCACATCCTACATCTTTCCCCATGTCCTAAATACACAGCAGTACACACACATTTTATAATATAAGCATCGAAACAGCTGGTGAATGCAATACACGTTTCCAAAATTAAGATCATTGCATCAAGTGACCACCACCTCTGGAGGATATGATGCCTAACTTGTTACCTACCTAAATGGTGTCCACATCCACCTCCCATGATCCTTGATCATATGATAGTTTTGCTGTCAGCTATCACTTTGCCTGCCCTACCAGTGGAAGTGATGATTAATGTGCCCTGACCATCCTGTAACTATGTTGATATGGTAACATTTGATGAACAGTGCAGCCAATCAGTGCACTATGTTGTATAGCCTGAATGCGGTAATGCTTGCATCAGTTTTATTCTGCATTGTCTCTGTCATGGACCATAGTTGTGGACCAGATGCCTGCATCTTTGCCAGTGCAGCAGTATATTGTGCTTGCTTCTTAGGCAGCAGTCTGATGTAATCTTGTTATGTTTGCTTGTGTACTATCATATTATATAACATGTGAATATTTGGCCTTAGGTTCAGGTACTTACTGCACTGCACCAAGAGATGCACCTGAGCAGCAGGACTCTCCCTTTAGGAGTCCAAACACACTTTTAACAGTGTTCCTTGTCGAAAAATGTTATTTTTTTAAGCCATGCCAGCCATGGTGTGGAGATTTCTGATGGGGGGCTTATCATCTATGGTTCTAACCAGTATCCAGCATTACCTACAACACACAGCAGTAGATATCATTGCATGTTGCCTGCTTGACTGGGAACCATATTTACACTGCCTTGTATACCCACCAATGTGTGCACCTACCGTCTAGGTAACCCTGTGGGAAGTCACCCCATACTCAGTGCTGGTAGAGGTTGCACATGTGCCAGATATGGGAATCATGAAAACCAAATGGTCAGTGCATGGACACATCATATACGATGCCCTGGGAATTGTACACTAGCAGGTAATGGACTGGAAATCCTTCTAGTTGATGAACTGAACATCAAGTGGAGCAGATGGAACCTTGATGGCAGTTTGTATCATATCACTGGTTCCCCAGATCTCAAGGAAGCAGGCTGTTTTGTTCAATGCCAACGTAGTGCTGATGTTCTTCGTGTTTCACTGTTGCAGTCATCACCTGTGGGTTATCCCTGCTGTGGTAGCCCTCGGCCGACCCGAATACCGGAGTCAGTGTTTTTGTGCATCAGCTGCAGTCGCCTTTAGTCTGACGTCAGGTCATCAGTGCTATAAACCAAGGCAGCTGACATCATTACGTCACTCTTTCTTGACGTGGAGCCCGTAGCAGGAGCAGTTCGCATGAGTGCCGGTCAGTTGCTACCAGAGTTTGAATTTCAGCTAAAATGTCTAAAGCTAACTACCCCGTTGGGGACCCTTTTTCTCGCACTAACCAATGTCCGAAAAAGTTAACAGTTGTCTCGCCTGTGCAAAGCATATCCCACACCGAGACTTCCATTCTTACTGCGTCACTTGTTTAGGCCCAGACCATGACATCCCCTGTTGCCGGTTTTGTGCCCTCTTTAATGTGAGAATCATTCGCCGTAGAGCTCTTATTGTAGAGTTATTTTCGTGTTCCATCTTCTCATTCCAATATGGTGTCCGTCAGTCAACAATCCGTGGACATTCTGAAAAAAAAATGCAGAGATAAAGATAGGGACAAGACCACACAAGGCTAAGCCTTCCGTCGACTCTACCACTAAGCAGGTTGTCAGTTCTCGAGAATTCATTGAGGCGCTTTTGTAGCCCCTGATGCCCAATTCGATATCTACACAGGCCTCTACCGAGACCCTTTCGGAGTCCAGTATTCCATAGAAATCGTCTTCGTCTTCCGAGCCTTTGGTTGTCTCTGCCTCGGTTGGGTCTGGAACCGTGATGCAGGCACCAGCTTCTGAGGAGGCCTTTCACACTACTGAATCTAGGCCAAAAGTGACATCTTTTCATTAGACTACAGTTTCTCTCAGACTGACAGATTCTCTCAGGCCTAGAGGCCAGGCCAGTCCTAGATAATCTGCTTCTAGCTACCATCTTGCTCCTGCTCCACCACCCCAAGCACAAATGCTCAAAATGGCAGAGGATCTCATTTCCCTTATCCAGGGTAATCAGGCCACAAGTTATAAAAGGAAAAGGCACCCTTCTCCAGAAATTATGACAAAACTGGATTCTGAGGTATCTGACTATTCAGATTTTGAAGAGGAACAGCAACCTCTGACTGCTTATGAGGATTCGGATGCAGAGGAATCCAACCCTTCTGCCTCCCCTCCAGAGGACCTTTCCTTTGGGGAAACCCTTCACACCCTCAATGAACATTTCCAGTGGGAATCTCAGGACTTCCCCCAGTCTAAGAAAAGACTTAGAGAGTTTCTGGACCTGCCCCAGCACAGACCCTTGGCCATCCCCCTTATTTTAGAAGTGGCGGATGATGTTTTCCATGAATCCAGCTTAGCCCCTGACACCCTCCCAATTGCTCCCAGTAAACCTGATGGGTATTACAGGGTACCAGATTCTCACAAATATCTGTACAAAAATCCTGCTGCAGACCCAGAGGTCATTACTCAGGGACCTAAAGGACCTAAGACTAGTTCTGCAAAGAATCCTATTCCTTCTGACTAGGACTCCAGAGTTCTGGACAGATGGGGTAAAAAAAGTATACACCTCTGCAACCTTAGCTATCAGAGCACTCAGTTGTCAGATCCATATGTTAAAATATCAGCAACACACTTTGGAACTATTAAAACGAAAGATGTCTACCTTTCCTGACTGTCCCAATTCAAAAGAGTTAGCAGATTTACTGCACTCTGCTTGTCAAGTGGCAAAACACTCATTACACTGTGGATATGACGCCCTAGAAGCCTCTAGCAGGGCAGCACTGTCAGGATATGTCATTAGGAGACGTGCATGGCTGAAGGAACGACCTCTCCCTGATCATGTCAAGTCTAAACTTATTGATGTACTCTTGGATAAGGAGCTCTTGTCTGGAGTAAAAGCAGAAGAGGTGCTTAAAAAGATGGAAGACAAAGCAAAATCTATGCAAACAGTAAAAGATTTCTTTCAGGTTCAACCTCCCAGGTTCAGCAGGAATTTCCCTCTAAACACTGGTCCTTCCCTGCATCTAGCAGACAGGGCCAAGGTAAGCCCCACAGGGACAGACCATCCAGGCCCCTATCCCAAGGCCAGGAGAGAAGCAAACAGTGGACCACTTCCGCCCCAAAGGCCAGGAGTTCTAAGCCACCCTTCTATGGCAAAAACTCACAATGACTCCCCCTCCCCCCTCTGCCCTCCCTTTACTCATGAAAAGCTAGGAGAAAGGCTCTCCCTCTTTAAATAAAATTGGCTTTCTGTAACAAAGGACCAATGGGTCTTAAAGATCATTTTTCAGGGATACAAATTATCTTTCAGCAAACTTCCAATCCCAGGAGGGTACCCAGACTTACCTCCAAGTCAGTGGGCAGAAGCACTGAAACAGGTCCAAACTCTCATATCCCAGAGGGCAGTAGAACCTGTCCCCTCAGATCAAACAGACAAAGGCTTTTATTCCAGACTATTCTTTGTTCCCAGAAAAGAGGGCACTTGGCACCACATCCTGGATGTATCCATTTTGAACACCTTCCTTGTGGTCCCCTGATTCAAAATGCTAACCTTGTAGCAGCTGCTGCCTATGCTAACGAAAAATGCCTGCTAGTGACCCTACACCTAAAAGATGCTTACCTCCACATCCCCATAAGGGAATCCTGCAGGAAATTCCTGCACTTCAGAGCAGGATCACAACACTTTCAGTTCTCTGTGCTGCCCTTTGGCTTATCTACTGCACCCAGAGTATTCACCAAATGCTTAGCCCCGGCCATAGAATTTTGCAGACAGAGAAATATACAGATTTACTCTTACCTGGGCGACTGCTTCATTCAGGCAGGGTGCAAAGAAAAGCTGCTCCAGGACCTTCTCTTTGTCAAATCCCTCCTAACTTCCTTAGGGTTCACCATCAATGAGAAAAATATGAAAGCAAACTCCCACCAGGAAGATAATTTTCTTGGGAGCTGTGCTAGACACAGTATCCCAAATGGCCTTCCTATCCCCAGAAAAGCAGAGCTTCCTGCCTCTCTACTTTACCTAGCTGGCTTCCAGAAGTCACCTCACTGCAAGGAAGTTCCTGCAAGCCCTGGGATACATGGCATCTTGCATCCTTCTAATTCCTCTGGCCAGGCTTCACATAAGAAAACTTCAGTGGTATCTAAAAAAAACTTTGGTGTCAGCACTCTCGGTCTCTAGAGACCTCTCTTCCTCTGATCCCATGTATAAGGGCCGAGTTTCTCTGGTGAGCAGAGGCCTGTACCAAGAACAAGGGTCTTCTCTT
Organism: Protopterus annectens; assembly: GCF_019279795.1. Lineage (NCBI taxonomy): Eukaryota > Metazoa > Chordata > Ceratodontiformes > Protopteridae > Protopterus > Protopterus annectens. The sequence goes on from NC_056739.1 coordinate 1,276,285,564, forward strand.
CATCCTCCACCCTACCGGCCAGACCATCACCACCAATGCCTCAGACATTGCTTGGGGCGCACACCTAGCAGGCAGGTGCACCATGGTCTTTGGGATAGCAGGCAGGTGCACCATGGTCTTTGGGATGCCCAGAACCTTCCATTATACATCAATCAGAAAGAAATTATGGCAGTACAAAAGGCTGTGATATCCTTTAAACCCCATCTCAGACCAGGTGTTCTCCTTATAAAAACAGACAACACCACAGTAATGTGGTATATCAACAAACAGGGTGGACCCAATCTTACCCTCTGTGCAGGCTAGCCATGACCCTCTGACTGACAGCCGCCTCCATGGGTCTACACCTAATTGCCCAATACCTTCCAGGAGTCAACAACACCCTGGCAGACCACTTAAGCAGAAACTTACTGGACCCCCACAAATGGCAGCTCCACATGGAAATCTTTCTGCAAATTACTCAGGAGTGGGGGACTCCGGAGGTGGATCCCTTTAGTTCGCACCTCAACAACCAGCTGCAAAAGTTATGTACCAGGGAGTATCACCTCCTAGCGTGGAAAGTGGATGCCTTGACCTTTCCCTGAAACTTCCTCTTTGTGTATGCATTCCCTCCTCTGCCTCTTATTCCCAAGGTACTGATCGAAATAAGGGAGAAGAGACCAAAGGCCATCCTCATTGCTCAGTGTTGGCCCAGACAGCATTGGTACCCCTTACGGAGCAGCCTGACCTTACAGCCTCCCAAGCAACTTCCCCTGATTTCAGACCTCTTGACCCTGGTGGGGGGGTACTGCACCCAGACTTGCAGACTCTCAATCTTTCAGCATGGCTTATACTTTGAGCTAACAAGGAGTCCCTGTTAAGCAAATAGGTCCTAGACATTATCACAGAGTCCAAAAGGCCCAGCACCAGAAAATCTTACGCAGGGAAATGGAAAAGATTCTGCTTCTAGTACCAGTCCAGAGGGGCCAGTACCTCACATCCTTCCATCCCTCTTATCTTGGATTACCTAGCCGAGTTACTCAAAAGTGGCCTGTCCTTCTCTTCTGTTAAAATCCATGCCTCAGCCATTTCAGCCCATTACGATTTAGACCTGCCCCTCTTCTCTCATCCTTTGATTAAACAATTCCTCAGAGGTACTTCTAATATCAGACCTCCCAGAAGGCCTCCCACGCCAGCCTGGGACCTGAATTATGTTTTAGAAAAACTAACCTTACCTCCTTTCAAACCTGCTGCTTCAACAGAATTGAAATACCTCTCTTGGAAGACAATCTTTCTACTAGCTATCACCTCAGCCAGAAGGGTTTCAGAACTTCAGGCACTCCTGGCTGTCAAGCCCTTCATCATTTTCTGTGCAGACTGGGTCTCCCTGTGGACTAACCCCCTCCTTTATGCCCAAGGTGGTATCTGATGTGACCCTCAACCAGGCCATACACCTACCCACTTTCTTCCCCAACCCTCAAAACAAGGGGGGTAAATATTCTGCACTTGCTAGACGTGCATAGACAACTCATTTACTGTCTGGGCCATACTAAACCCTTCAGAAAAACAGACCAGCTGTTTGTCAGCTTTGCCCGTGGGGCAGAGGGGAAGCCCATTTCATAGCAAACTATTTCCAAATGGATATCACACTGCATCCATTTCTGCTACAGACTACATGGGAACTCCCCCAAGTCTATTCGTACCCATTCCACTAGGGCAGCCTCCACTTCCACAGTCTTCCTCAGGGGAGTCCCCACCAGGGACATCTTGGAAGCTGCCACCTGGACCTCTGTCCATACCTTTACAAAGCATTACCACCAACCTCTTTTTTTCTCCATCTAGGGCAGGGTTTGCCTTTGCAGGGCTTGCTGACCCAAGCCTAGGGCTCTAACCTATCCTTCCACCCCTCTCCTCAGCTTTGGGAATCCTCCCACAGGTGATGACTGCAGCAGTGAAACAGGAACAACATAGTACAGTTGTGTACATTTACCATAAATGTAAATGTTCAAGTGTATTCATTGTTGCAGTCCTGGATATTCATCATGTTTCACTGTTGTAGTCATTACACTTGGGTTATCCTGCTGGCAGGCTACCCGCAGTCGGCCTGAATTCCAAAGTCCTGGTCCGGCGTCAGTTGCTGTCGCCTCTTCCCTGCCGTCAGAGTACCAGGGGTATAAAAAATGCAGCCGATGCCATTTTCTTCAGTCTTTCTTGCCGTGCGGTGCCCGAAGCAAAAGCATTTCGCAAGTGCCGGTCGGCCGACTCCTGAGATTTTCGAAATTGAATTTCAGATCCGAAGTCTTCTATAAAGCTAAGTACCCGTTAGAAACTTTTTTCTTGCTCCAGACCAATGTCAGAAAAAGTTAACAATTGTATTTCTTGTGGGAAGCAAATACCTCATAAGGATTTTCATTCTTACTGTATTCCTTGCCTAGGCCCTGACCACGACGTTGCTAGTTGTCGGTTTTGTGCTAGATTTAACCAACGCACTATTAAGCATTGGTATGATTTTGCTTTTCATTACTTTGGCTGAAGGTTTAACTACATAATGCCGTCGGAACAGCCGACGACCGGAGTTCATAAAAAGCGCAAGGAAAAAGAAAAGGACAGGCATCCGAGGTCCAAAACCGACGACCGAAGCCTCTTCTAGGCCAGTCGCTGGTTCGCCGGTTCTCAGTGAGGTGCACTGACACCCGCTACCTCAGAGCCACAGGCCGCCTCCGACTCCCACGTGGAGACAACTAGGCCTCTGGATACTCAAGGTATTGGGCCTTCAGAAACTAATCCATCAGATGGGTCCGGAGCCGCTGAGCACGCATCGGCTTCTGAGGGTGTTTTCAGACCTACACAGCTTTATATCAAGCCAACTTCAGCTTCCAAGACAAAGTCTAAAACAGTTTTAACGACAAGGGAACAAGTACAGCATTCTCCAGGACAGACTTCCATGCCTAAGAAACAGATGCTCAAAATGGCCGAAGACCTAATTACTTTGATCAGGGGTTCCCATTCCCCTCCTGATAAGAGGCCTAGGCAAGACACTGAATATGATTCCTATGATCAGGTTTCCATTTCCTCTGACTCCTCTTCAGAACAGGGATACTCTATTCCTCCCTTTGAGGATTCTGATGCTGAAGAATCTATTCCTTCAGCTTCTCCTCCTGAGGATTACTCATTTGGGGAAACCCTGCATACCATGAGGGAGCATTTCCACTGGGAGAGCCAAGATTACTCTGATTCTAAGAAAAGGCTCAGAGACTTTCTTTTACTACCTCAGCACAGACCTCTTGCTATTCCACCTGTTCTAGACATTGTAGATGATGTATTTTCAGAGTCAAGCCTGTCTCCCGACTCTTTACCTCCTGCACCTGTTAAGCCAGACAGATACTACAGGGTACCAGATTCAAATACATTTCTATATAAAAACCCTGCTGCTGACCCAGAAACTATTTCTCAGGGTCCCAAACGGGTCAAGGCTGCTACTGCAAAACACCCTGTCCCCTCAGATAGAGATTCTAGGGCTCTGGACAGATGGGGGAAAAAATTTTACACTTCTGCTACCTTGGCTGTAAGGGCTTTAAATTGTCAGTTTCATATGCTTAAATATCAGCAATACTTAATGTCTCTGCTAAAACAGAAAATGTTGACAAATTCTGAATGTTCTGAGAACAAGGAAATGCAGGATTTATTACATGCAGCTGAACAAGTGGGAAAACATACTTTGCAATGTGGTTGTGATTCACAGGAGGCCTCTTGCAGGGCTGCTGTAACAGGTTCTGTCATTAGAAGGCATGCTTGGTTAAAGGAACAGACTCTGCCTGATCATGTTAAAGCAAAATTATTGGATGCTCCATTACAGCATGATACTTTATTTGGTGTTAAGGCAGAAGAGGTGGAGGTGTTGAAGAAAATGGAGGATAAAGCTAAATCTATGCAGACAGTAAAGGATTTCTTACAGGTACAGCCACCCAGATTTAGCAGGAACTGGCCTTCTAAGAATTGGTCCTTTCCCGTGTCAGACAGGCCACATAGAGGCAGATACAGATGTCCTGGAGGCAGACAACAGCCCCAGGGCTCATACAGGCCCAAACAATGGGGTGCTTCTACCTCCAAAAGCGGAGAAGACAAATCACAGCCATATAGGAAACAGTCCCAATGACTTCTCTCTGCCAATGCCAAGCATTTATCTTTTGGCAGCACCCTTAGGGGGAAAGCTAGCACTTTTTTCACAAAATTGGCACATGATCACCCAGGACAAATGGGTCTTAAATATAGTCTGTCAGGGCTACAGGTTCCACTTTCACACCCTTCCAAAGGCAAAAGGTATGCCAGACCTGCCACACAATCAATGGGCAGAGGCACAAAAACAAGTTTCATCTCTCATAGACATGAGGGCTATTCAGCCAGTGCCTCAACAAGAGCAGGGACAAGGATTTTACTCAAGACTTTTCTTAGTACCAAGAAAGGACAAAGCATGGAGACCAATTCTGGACATGTCTATTCTAAATACTTTTCTGGACGTTCCGAAATTCAAAATGTTGACTCTGCAGCAGCTTCTGCCCATGCTGGGCAAGAAGGCTTGGCTTATAACTTTGGACCTCAAAGAGGCATACCTGCATGTCCCAATCAGACAATCTTGCAGAAGATACCTCAGATTCATAGCTGGCTCAATGCGCTACCAATTCTTTGCACTGCCCTTTGGCTTATCTACTGTGCCCAGGGTCTTCACAAAATGCCTGGCACCAGTAATTGCATTTTGCAGACAAAGAGGAATTCAAATATATCCCTACTTGGACGACTGCCTTATTCAAGCAGAGACCAAAGACATTCTACTAAAGCATCTGGCATTTGTAAATAGATTACTAATTTGCCTAGGGTACACAGTAAATGAAAAGAAATCAAAACTAGTACCCTCTCAAGAGATAATATTCCTGGGTGCAAGCTTAAATACAACTGCCCAGATGGCTTATCTCACGCCAGACAAACAAAGGCAACTGACTTCTTCGAAAGCATGGCAACAAAGACCCAGTTATCTGCAAGAAAAATTCTGCAGGCTCTGGGCTACATGGCCTCCTGCATTCTGCTAATTCCATATGCAAGACTGCATGGTATCTAAAAAGTGTTTGGACTCAACATTGCCACAGCCTAGAATCAATAATTTCACTCATTTACTGCCTACAACAGGAGTTTCGATGGTGGACACAGGCCTGTCACCACAACAAAGGACAGCCATTCACTTTACCCACAGCCAGGCATTCGCTAACAACAGATGCTTCAGATTATGCCTGGGGGGCCCACATGGCAGGAAAATGTATTCAGGGCACATGGTCCCCAAGCCAAAGACTTCTTCACATCAGTCAAAAAGAGATGCTAGCTGTACAAAATGCCCTGACAGTCTTGAAGGACCTACTTCATCCAGGACAACTGCTGATAAAGATGGACAACACAGTCATGTGATACATAAACAAGCAGAGGGGCACACATTCCTACCCCCTCTGCAGACAAGCCATGATTTTGTGGAACACAGCATTGACTTACCAAGTATACCTGCAAGCACAATTCCTGCCAGGAAAAACAAATGCACTGGCAGACGAACTAAGCAGAAACCTCATGGACCCTCGCGAGTGGAAACTAGATCCACAAATCTTCAGCATGATAACAAGGAAATGGGAATGCCCAGACATAGATCTTTTTGCCTCCCCTCACAACTGCCAACTTCAGAGATTCTGCACAATGACTTATCACAAACAAGCATGGAAAGTGGATGCTTTGTCATTCAGCTGGAACAACCTTACAGTATATACCTTTCCTCCACTGCCTCTCCTCCCCAAGGTACTCCTAAAGGTCAGACAAGAGAAGCCACAAATGATACTGATTGCCCCGGATTGACCTCGCCAACACTGGTACCCAGTCCTAAGAAGCTTATCTCAAGGCCCTGCCTGGACATTGCCTCAAATTCCTCATTTACTGACCCAACAAAACAATCCGATCCTGCACAGCCATCTCAGAACCCCAAAGCTAGCTGCACGGCGGATAGTGTAACCATTCAGAATGCACCTCTCTCTAAAGCGGTTATGGATGTTATTTTGGAGGCCAGGAGGCCCAGCACCAGGAAATCCTATGTAGAAAAATGGAAGAGATTCTGTGCTTGGAACCAGGTGCAAGGAATTGGCACGCTTGTACCAAATATTCCTCAGATTTTACAATATCTGACTGAGATGCTGGACAAAGGCCTATCCTTATCAATTAAGATCCATGCCTCTGCCATTTCAGCTCATTACAATACAGAACCACCAATTTTTTCACATCCATTGCTTAGGCAGTTCCTCAGGGGGGCCAAAAACATAAGAAACCCAAGGAGAGCACCAATACCTGCGTGGGACCTCAGTTTTGTCTTGGAAAAACTCACACTGCCTCCTTTTGAGCCAGCCAATACAGCTGAGAGAAAATTCTTATCATGGAAAACAGCTTTGCTCCTAGCAATAACTTCAGCAAGAAGAGTCTCAGAACTACAGGCATTAATGGCTGTGGAACCTTTTATTATCTTCCATCTGGACAGGGTTTCTCTAAGGACAAACCCAACATTTATGCCTAAGGTGGTGACCAGTGTGGCTCTTAACCAAACCATTAATTTGCCTACTTTTGTTATCCAAACCCACAGAATAAAGGGGAGAGACTTTAGCATTCTTTGGACATACACAGACAGCTACACTTCTACTTGGACAAAACTAAAGCTTTCAGAAAGACTGAGCAACTTTTAGTGGCATATGCTGCAGGATCACAAGGAAAGGTTATCTCAAAGCAGACTATTTCAAAATGGATAGGACACTGCATTCGTTTCTGCTGTTCACAACATGGCAAATCAGTGCCTAAGGGCATTAGACCACATTCTACCAGGGCAGCAGCCACCTCAGCAGACTTCCTCAGAGGAGTACCAACCAAGGGTATTTTGGAGGCTGCAACTTGGACTTCAGTGCACACTTTTACTAAGCACTACCACTTACCTCTTTACTCTAAATCCAGAGCAGGCTTTGCCACTGCAGTTCTGCAGGGCCTTATAGCCACTCCTAATTCTATTTAGACCCAGCCGCCCTACCTCAGCTTTGGGATTCAACCCAAGTGTAATGACTGCAACAGTGAAACACGATGAACATAGTACAGTTGTGTACCTACCATAAATGTAGATGTTCGAGTGAATTCACTGTTGCAGTCCAGGTTACCCGCCATACCCCCTTCTTTGCTGAGACTTATCTGTACTTCTCTGTCCTATACAACCTATGTGGTGTATTTGCCTGTAGATGAAGGTATTGCTTAGGATAGTGCATGCTTTTATTAGCAATGTTTTTTAGCCTACCCTTTTGGGGGCACCTGACATCTGGGGCAAGAAAAACTGAAGAAAATGGCGTCTGCTGCATCTTTTATACCCCTGGAGCTCTGACATCAGGGAAGAGGCGACAGCAACCGACGCCGGACCAGGACTTCAGAATTCATGCTGACTGTGGGTAGCCTGCCAGCAGGATAACCCAAGTGTAATGACTGCAACAGTGAAACATGATGAATATCCAGGACTGCAACAGTGAATACACTCGAACATCTACATTTATGGTAGGTACACAACTGTACTTTTCCCTCCCTCCATCCCCCTTATATCCTCTTCCGCTAGGGGAACATAAGCTTCCCATGGTGGCTTTTAGCCACCAGCACCACTTTACCATAATCCCTTCTGCTAGGTTAGGGCAAGAAAAACTGATGTAATGACGTTGTCTGCCTTGGTTTATAGCACTAACGACCTGATGTCAGACTACAGGCAACTGCAGCCAACGCACAAAAACATTGACTCTGGTATTCGAGCCGGCCGGGGGCTACCACAGCAGGGATAACCCACAGGTGATGACTGCAACAGTGAAAACACTCGAACATCTACATTTATGGTAAGTGTACACAACTGTACTTTTCTGTCCACTGCTGTCTGTGGGAACCATATAGTTTCCTCCACATGCTGCAGCATCATGTCAAGGAACTGCTGTTGAATCTGCAAGGCTGATGCCTGTGAAATTCCTAGAGTTTCCACTGAAGGACACTGAAAGGACCCAGTAGCAAGATAAGTTAATGATGCACATGCCTGCTTGTCTGTAGGTATGGGCTTTCCATGCATTCCTTTTCATTGCATTTATAGATGACACATGCCTACTAACGCTCATATTGTCTCCATATTCACAGAGTATTGATCATAAGTGTCTTGGCCATGGAAATGATGGTGGGTTAGGTGCCATTGAACTTGTCTGCTCCTTGGAGGGTGATAGAATACAGTTTTGCAAACACTGGCTGCAAAAGTGACACCTGCTTTCTAGCTGTAGCTAGCACTGGCATCATATTGCAGCTATAGCTCCTGTACTCCACAGAATCCAAACGTTCAGAATGGGTGAACACAATGATAATTAACACTGACTTGATATATTGTGTTTTGTAGGTGCTCATTTGCATGGCAGTATGCAGTTATTTGCATTTTATTTTACTGCCATTTTTCTCATAGCACAACAGCACTACTTTTTCTCTGAATTGCCTCCTACTTGTTGTATTGCTACTTCTTGCTTTATTCCACTTAACAGTGTGCTAAATGCTTCTGAATATCTCTGTCTCTCTTCCATTGATAAGAAAACAGCAAGGAGTTTCACAAGGTTTTGTGATTAACCCTTTGCCCTTTACAGTGGTTTTAAATTCAGTTTCAAAATTACAAATCAAAATCCTTACTTACGCCAGTGCTGGCACTTTGGTTAGGAGTCCAAACACACTCTTGATAGTGTTCCTTCTGATTTTAAAGGGGGGTTATGATCATATTCTAGATATGAATATATCAAAAACTGTGTTCCTTCTGTATCCCTTCATAGTCAGTATCTTAGTAGTAATGCTAGTCAAATTGTAGAACAATAGTGGTTTACAACCTCTTTAGCATGTTTAGGTGTTTTAATAGATACTTCCTTGAAAATTGATTTGTTTGTTGATAAATTGTGCAAACATTATATGCACTCCGGATTTAATAACATCAGACCTGATTACGTTGTCAATTTTCATTTGTTACACAACACGTGGGTTCGGATCTGATCTGACTGAGCCGCTTTTTACAGTTCTTGGATACTGCAAACCCTCGAGCTCCTCCCTTACTAATAATGCTCCAGTCCCCCTCTATACCTCAGATCTCGTTTGCTGCCTTTGGCATACGGATGTTGTCTCTGTCAGCTCTCAAATATTTAGTGAGTGATAAACGTTATGTGTCATAACTTTCTCTCCTTCTTAATTATCTTGTTTTATACTTCTCTAGATTTATTGTAAGGTAACCTCCATTAGCCCTACATGTTTCTGCGTATCTTAATACCATTGTGAGTAGTTTTATTTCCTGACTTCCTCTCCTACCATTACAGTAATTCTTTCTACCATCGTTGGTAATTTCTTTTCTTTTCTGACTATTTAATAAAAAAAAACTTTCTACCTTTTTGTCCTTTGTTAGTCTATAGTTACAATGGCTGAAAAACCTGTGGGTTTCAAAAAATGCAAAAAGTGTGGGCACAAGATCCCTTTGTCTTATGCCCATAACCCTTGTATCTGTTGTTTGAGCCTTGCCCATTTGAAAGTCCCTTGCAAAACATACAAAGTTTTTAACCCTAGGGCTTTAGTCGACAAAAAATAAACTGGTTTTGAAGGGACTTTTTCTTACAACATTTTCAGAGTCACAGGCCAGAGCTCAACCCTCCAAGGCAGGACAAAAAAATCTAGAAAATGTCTACCAGAACCTTCTGGATCCTTCAGTCCTTGTTCCGATCCAAACAAGGAGTCAGCCTGGAAGATCTCAAAATGGTCTTATCTGAAGACCAGATCCGACTGTTTCAGATACAAGGTCTCCTTCATCTGATCCTGTTCTTTCGCAGCCTAAAGAGCTCCCCCGGACCCAATATGCATCCTTTCTGAACCCTGTCCCCTCTCGGCTACCGTCCCCCTTTTTAGAGAGGTGCTGTCACTGTAGGTCCTCTTCACTGGCCTCCTCTTCCCATTCTTCCAGAAGTCTTACTGAGGCAGATGTGGAGAGAATGAAGTGGAAGTTTCTGTCAGCACAGATACTGATGGGAGTTTTCCCAGCTCCTGCCCTTTTGGGGCAGGACATCGTCATTAGTATTACTCCACCCATCTTGGCTCCTTCTCCAGTCCATCCTTCCTTTGGCTTCAGAGCCCTTGGAGTTGAGCCTTCTGAGACCATCCATATCAGATCCAAAGATTGTCGTATCTTCTGCTCTGATACCTTCTCTAAGCGGACCGGCTCTGAGTATGTCAGAGCCAGATGACACTTGGAGCTGAAGTGCCATTGTTGGATCCAAGGTGCTAGAATCGACTCTGAAGCAGTCGGAGCCATCTCTGCCCCTTGGAGCCTTGGCATTGGACAGCTCATCTCCGACTTCTGCCTCAGGCAGACTGCATTTGGGTCAGAGGGAGATAATGGTCCAGAAAAATGTCTTCTTGGCTACATCCGCTTCCTTCTCCCCGGGGCACTCTGCCTTTGAGGTGGTAGAGAGAGTATTCTCTTCTAGAATACAGATGATTCCACCCCCCTTCGGATCAGCCATCTGGTTCCCATATGTCTTTGTGCCTTGTAACTCATCACTCTACTCCCCAGTGACAGCCAGCCTAGTCTCCAGGCTGTCCAGCAGGGTATCCTTATATCGTCCTATACTTCTCCAGAGCATCCCACCGAAGAAGTTCTTAGGAAAATGAAGTGCAGGAGGAGGCACTTGAGCCTCCCCTCAGGAGTCAATCATGGAAGAAACCAATTTCAGTGAAGGGGAAGGATCCCAAAGATCACCACCTGACGATGTCTCCTTTGGAGACCCTTAAGCAAATGGGTGGCCGGTCTTCTAGTAACTCTTCCCAAGAGGAATCGGTATTCCAAGAGGTATTTGGGTCTGGCCTATCTTCTTCCTGGGTGACTGCGCCCACCAATGAGCTCATTGATTTGATCTCTCAGTGGATGTGGAAGGAAGCCAGTTCTGTTGAACCAATCCCTAAGAGACCAGATAGGATCCTGCCACCACCAAAGGGAAAAGAATTCTGGAGCAAAGGAGTACCAGTAGATGCCATGGTCATTGCTGTGGCCACCAAGAAAGAACTCGCTGAGCAGAGTTCATCTGTTCACGCTCCTAACAGGGAGTCTAGGATGTTGGACAGATTTGGGAAGTGTGTTTATGCTTCAGTGACTTTTGCACTTAGATCGCTGATTTATTTAGCACACTTCACCAGACTTCAGAGGGATTTGATTAAAGAAATCTCCAAATCCCTCTCAGGAGGAATAATCGCTGAGACAAAAACTTCCATTGCCTCACAGTTGGCTACCCTACAATCCATAGCAAATTCATCCATGAGGCTCATTTCCCTTGCAGCTGAAGGTACCTCAAGGGCAGCAGGTTCAGGCATTTCCTTTAGGAGACATGCCTGGATGCTCCTGAGTGATTTTGCAGAGCTCTTCCACTTCTCCTTCGTTAGTGCGTTCTTTGACGGAAGTTCTTTGTTCAGCCCTAAAGTTAAAGACACACTCTACAGTTGTGAACAAGATGGTAAGACCCTGTCTGTAGTGGGCTTATATTTTTTGACTCCTCAAAGAATCTTCTCTAGGAATCAACGAGGTGGTCAAAAAATGTGGTTCAGAAAATCCCAGCGTCCTTTTCATGATCCACGTTGAGATAGTTCCCCAGGGGCAGAGGGGGAACTCTAATGGAAGATGCCCCACATGCGGCAGAGGACAGACCCTACAAGCACTCCTGAAAGGAAGCCCAATTGTCCACTTCTGGAGGCAGTTGGGGATCATCTATCCCTGCACCAAAGAGCCTGGCTAGGCATTACAAAAAATACACGGGTGCAGAGGATTATTTCCAGAGGTTGTATTATTCCCTTTTTTCTACCCTGTCCTACAACATTAAACAAAATTCCTGATGTTCCACCCAGTCAGAGGAAAGTAGCAGCCCTAGAAATAAAAAAGCTGCTAGAAGAAAAAAAGAGTCATCCAAAAGGTCCCCCAGACCAGAAAGAATCCAGAACTTACTCAAGATTCTCTTAGTCCCAAAGAAAACGGGGCTGGAAATCAATTTTGGATCTCAGCCATATGAACATATCGGTTCAGTATACAAAGTTCTGGGTGGTCACAATTTAGTCCATTTTGCCTTTCCTACACAAGGACGAATGGATATGCTCACTGGATCTTTAGGATATGTACTATCACATAAAAATGAACAGGTAATCCAGAAGATACCCACACTTCTGGCTGGGAGCCAGTCTTTACCAATTCAAAGCTGTCCTTAGACCTCACCTCAGTCCCCAGGATGTTCACCAAATACATGGCAGTAGTAGTAGCTCACTTGAGACTGCACACATTCTGAGTGTTTCCTTATCTGGATGACCAGCTCATAACCGCTCCGACCAGGCATCTGTTGATAAAAGCAGGAGGTTATGTACTCCAATTGTGCTCTCTCCTAGGCATTACCGTCAGTCTCAACAAATCTCAGCTAGAACTACCTGAAGTGCTAGAGTTTATAGGAGCCTTGTTCAGTACTGTATCAGTGACAGCCTCCCTCCCCTAACCAAGGCTTCAAACAATTCGATTTCAAGTCAAAAAGATAATTCAGAATTCCTCGCTGTCAGCCCGTCCGATACTACAGGCATTGGGGTCAATGTCTGCTGCCATATTTCTGGTTCCTTTGGCATGATGCCTTATGAAAATTCTTCAGTGGACCCTGGCAACTCCGTGGTCCATCCTGTACCAGCCTTTGTTCACCCACATCAAAATAACTCGGGCAAAAAAAAATCATACCACAGGTAGTGGATTTGCTCAGAACAAAAGCCAGAAACCAACACAGAAAGATCTCCACATATAAAAAAGTTGCAGGTAGCCAAATGCTGTCACAAACACCAAGGGACCACAACGAAATAAACCAAAGCTGTTTTTATTAAAACAAACTGCGCGCTTTCATCAAAAGGTATCAAGACTTCTTCAGAGTGATACCATAATGAAAAAAAGGCTCAGTTTTATACCCACATGAATTAAAATGTGTTGAAATACACCCCTAATTAAAACAGTTCACATTAACGGTGTAATACATTAGGAACAAAAAAGTGCTTAATACTACTGCATCCAAAACACGTAATCATCATAAAAACTTCACCAAATTGATTATAAAACTATAACAAAAAGTATGTTGTATCACTTTTAAACTTGATATGATTTTAACCTCAATGCACTCACAATGGAAACCTGGTCATTAAGGCCAAGAAACTTACAAGCATTAAGCTTAAGTTGCCATGCCAACTCCCCTAGTTCCAATAAGTCCTCCCAGGGACCACCTCTAGGCTTTATTGCCACACAGTCAAGACCAAAAAACAAGAAAAAGTGATATGGATGTTCAAAAGTGTGTTTAGCTAGGGAGCTATTCATATTGTTTTTTCCTAACATCTAAATTGTGTTTGTATATGTGCTCCCTTAGCTTTCTTTTAGTTTAAATATGCATGGACTGCAGCAGAAAAGTTATATGAGAGAAAGAACAAGAAAATAAATAGAGATATTATGCAATATAAGGAGAACAAAGCATATAAATGGAATATTGAGCGTACTACACATAGATTTAATAGGAGAGATGAACAGGGTATTATACAGAATGATGACTATAGGAATTTTCACGGGGGACAACAACACTATACCCCGGTGAAAAAACAAAAATATTGGGAGAATCGAGAAAGAAGGAATTAGAGCATCAATTAGAGATATTAACAACACATGAAATAGATAATGGTTGTAATAATGAGGAATTAACGAATTTAGTTATTGAAACTGCTAGTGAAAATGAACAAATGAAAATGAACAAAATGTTATTCATCATGTGAAAGATTTAACTATTTATAATTACACTAGCTATTGTATTAAAGAAGAATTAGGTACGTTGTTTATAAAAGGGATGAAATATATACCAGCGTCTAAATTTAATTTGGTTGATACTATAGTAGATGTGAAATTGTATTGTAGGAAGCTCAATTTGAGCTTATTATTTAATAAAAGTAACAAGAGGAAGGTTCAATCTAAAGAGTATGAAAAACTTAAGAAAAAGAGCACCTTTGTACCACCCCCTAATAAAATGGTGGAAACTTTTGAAAATATTGTTTGTTCAGATATTTATCAGTTTAATAGGAAAAATAATGGATATCAGTTTATCGATAATTTGACTATAAAAGAAAGGGAATGTGTAAATGATTTGATGAAAAACAATAGTATCAGAATAATGAAACCTGATAAGGGGGGTGGTATTGTGTTATACAATACAATAGATTATGTAAATGAAATTCAGAAGTTATTGATTGAAACTGGTAATTATGAAATTACATCAATTAATGAAATCAACATTAGCTATAGAAGAATAGATATGGTAATAGAGGAATATGTATTAGATGGGAGAATAACAGAAGAAATCTATGATTTTATAAAAAATGATTCTCCCACTCTAGCAACCATAGTAGGAATATCTAAGGTCCATAAAAATGTTATTAGACCCCCATTTTGTCCTATAATATCAGGGAGTAAATCTAAAACATTTAATATAGGAGTTGTTATAGATCATTGGGTTAAACCCACATATAAGAATATAAAGCATCTTATTAAAGATTCTTGGATTTTTCTTTCTCAATTGACTACAGAAAAATGGGACGAGCATCTAATTTTTGTAACAATAGATGTCGTGGATTTATTCTCAAGTATCCCAAAAGAACAAGGGTTAGACTATTTTTGTAATAGTCTTACAAAATATTCGAATATGGGAGGGAATAAAATCAATTTAATAATGGACATGATGGAATTAGTATTAAATAATAATTTCATATATTATGAAGGGGAATATTACAAACAAACAAGAGGTGTTGCTATGGGCGCATCATGCGCCCCAATTTTTGCTAATATGTTAATGCTAGAGTGGGAGAACAAGTTCCTTTTTAATTGTAGATACTATCAATATACAAGTCACTGTACTAGGTTTCTTGACGATATATTTATATCGTGGAAGGGACCAGTTAACCTAATTGATGAATTCCTTATATACCTTAATAGTACAAGTAGATTTTTAAAATTTACTCATAATGTGGGTCAAGAAGGGATACCATACTTGGACACGTATATAAAGAATACCAAAAGTGGTTTTCAGTCCGAGATTTATCGAAAGAAAGCCTTCTCAAATGGATACATAGAATATACGAGTCAACATCCGAGACATATATTAAAAAAT
Organism: Protopterus annectens; assembly: GCF_019279795.1. Classification (NCBI taxonomy): domain Eukaryota; kingdom Metazoa; phylum Chordata; order Ceratodontiformes; family Protopteridae; genus Protopterus; species Protopterus annectens. Next base: position 1,276,300,836 of record NC_056739.1, read on the forward strand.
ATTTATAAGGGACAGTGTATCCGAGCAGCGAGAATGTCTTCTAATTATGACACCATGATTAAGGAAATAATAAACATCAAATCAATGTTTTATAACAGAGGGTATCCAGAAGCTTTATTGAATGATATATCAACTTATGTAATAAAGGAATGGGGTAAAAAATATGTCCCAGTATTGGGAATAGGGCAGGAATTAGATTTAAAACAAGACAGTACCCAGAAGAACATAATAACGGGAAGATTATGTACGCTAACTTATTCACTATTTGTGAATGAAATTATAACTATTATTAGTAAATATTGGAAGAATCTTACACATGCTGATGAAGTTAAGCAAGTATTAGGTGACAAGCCAAAGTTTATTTTTAAGATGGGGATGAATATAAAGAAACTATTACAAAAAGAAAGTAATGGAAAGTCAATAATTAATAACACAAAGAGGGCTACCACTAAATGTGGAATGTGTAGTCAATGTAAGTTTATAAATGAAAGTGAAGGTATAAAATTGAAAAATCTAAATAGGACGTATATTAAATTTAAGAAAGGGAATTGTAATACAAAGAATATAATTTATCTAGCGTCCTGTTCTTCATGTTCAGCCTATTACATAGGAAAAACTGAGAGGAATTTTAAGAAAAGAATTTATGATCATGAATATAGAATTAAAGTACATGATACAAAAAATGCTTTGTATAGGCATATAGAAAAGAATGGTACTCATCATAAGTTCAGTTTTGCCATTATAGATCAGGTTTTATTTAATAATAGAGGCAGAGATATAAAAACTACTTTAAGTAAAAAAGAAAGCATCTGGCAGATATTATCAGATGCTACTAAAGAACCAGTTATCAACGATTATGTATCTATAAAACCGTTTTTAATGTAGCGTTGTTACTGGTTAATAGGTAGTATTTTGTGAAGTTATACAATTGTATATATTCTTATTGATAGGTTTTAAATTATATTTTAATAGCACAGTACAATATTTTATATGTCTTACAATATTATTATTATATATTTTTATTGATGAGTTGTATTATAGGTTTGTGGTGTACATATAGGATATGAATTTTGTCAGTTCACAATTAAATGGAGCACTTGCACTTTAAATGAAACATACAAGAAGTTTTGGCGCCAAAAAGATTTTAAATGTTTTGTGTTTTGAATGTAACAGCTGTTCTGAAGAAGTTTGCGTATTGCAAATGAAAGCGCTTAACAGCAGTATGTATATTAGCATGAAATTATTTGATTCTGGTCTTTCACAATAAACTTCAAGATTGTGGATTTAACTTTCATGCCTTATTCAAGTATAGTCTACATCTGGTTTCTCTAAACTTCCTGCAAATAAGTAAAACAAAAAAGTATTATTGTATTTTTTTACATTCCTCCTGGAAACTGTACTTCTGTGCTAGAAGATGCATTATCATGAATATTAAATTCTTTCAAAAATGAATCCATTATATGAGGCGTTGTTAATATAAATTGACTCAGCCTAACCTCTGACTTCCCAACTGCCATCATGAGCTTATTTAGATTTACTCAAATTATTAAAACACCAACTAGGTATAATAAAACTAACAACTAAGGCTCTGTCCTTAACTGGATTCTAGTCTCCAACCGAAGTAAAATCACTTAAGCTGGAACATTTCCAGACACTTTTAAGTGACCATCTACCATCTTTTGCTATTTATCATATGGCCAAAGAGCATGGTTATAAAATGTCCTGCAGTCTCAAAATGTAACTATCAACAGTCATTCATTAATTTGTTAATAACAATAGACTTGTCCACATTAACCCTTACCCCCTTTAGATAAAGCAGTAGGTCATTTCAGTTCAGTATTTCTGAATAACCTCAGTAGCTCAGTTCCTCACCACACAAAAAGAACCAAATCAAATATTTTTCCATGGCTTTCAGAGTTCTGTAAATACCTTATGATTGACAATGCTGGGCATGTAAAAACTGTCAAAGGCATAAAACACCCAAGCTTACAGCATTTTTAGACAACTCCATAACCAGGTTAAAAAACAAGTAATCCAGGAAAAAAAATATTGTACACTCTTACAATCCAATCTCAAGCATAATCCCCAAAAATTCTATTCCTCTATAAATTCAGAACTTAACCCTGATTCTCAGAAAGTGCCCAGTCCATCTCCTGAAAGCACGCCCCTTCAGATTGTATATTTATTCAATACTCACTTTATCAAAAGTATATCCAGCTTAACCACATGCACTCCATACCTTCCCTTCTCTTCCATATGTAACTATACTCACTTTATCAGAAGTATAGCCAACTAAACCACATGCACTCCATACCTTCCCTTCTCTTCCATATGTAACTCATCCAGCCACATTCTTGGCAAGCTCCTTTTTCACAGCACCACCAGGTCTTCACATCTCACCTCTATCCCACTAGTGCTCAAAAACGCTATATCCAGCAATTCTCCTTCCTTTACACTACAACCAGTCCCTATTGCATTTATAAAAAATAGTACTCAAGTTAAAACCTGGCTGTACCTCAGCAGATAACCTCCCTCCCGAATACATCAAGACTGGCTGCTGGTGCCATAGCCTGTCCTACTAGTATCATTAATAGATTTATACTTGAATCTTTTGTCCCGTTACTAATGATGAAGTCCTATATCATTCCTCTTCACAAAGGAGGCAACTCTACAGACATAACTAACTTGCGCCTGATGACCATTTTGTCCCCCTCTCAAAAATCTTAGAAAAATGTGTATACAAACAGCTTCTTAACTATCTTCTTCAAAATCAGCTGCTATACCCTACCCCAACATGGCTTTCTGCCAGCCTACAGCACAACTGTTGCCTTATTATCCTTCATGCACATTGCAAACAAGGTGAAGGATTCCAACAAATGTGTCTCCTGACTATTCCTTGACCTTTCCAAGGCTTTCAATAATTTTTCTCATCCAGGACTCCCACATCTTTGGTCTGTTATCTCCCACTGTCCACTGGTTCACTAGTTATCTGTCTAGCAGACAGCAGTCAGTAAAATGGCGAGGCTCCCCTGTCACTATGTCTAACTAAGAAAACTGGTGTTCCCTAAGACAATATTCTTGATTCCCTCCTCTTTAATATTTTCATATCTAACTTCTACACTTTTTCCTGTAAAGGTTCCCTCATTCAGTATGCAGATGATTCCATGATTATCTGCTTTTCAAAAAGTGTGCCATACCTTCACCAACACTCATCTTTTACTTAATCATAAGAAAATTAAGCTTTTTTTTGCCCGTAAAACATATGTTAGACAAAATTAACTTAAACCTCCTCTCCATGAATAGTACAGTAATTGAAGTAGTCCCACATACCAAGTTATTAGGTGTTGTAATACATGATGATCCAAAAAACCAATAAGACTGGACACTGCTAGAAGACCAACTCCTTCTGTTTATTGAAATTAGATATACAAATGATGAGCGCTTTCGGGCCTCTGCCCTTCATCAGATAAAGCATCTCCCAAAAACCAACATTTTAAAACAAGCACAACCAATAAAAAATCAGTAAAAATCAGTAAAAAACCCACCTATTCTTAAGGGTGGGTCTCATAGGAATGACTTCATTAAGCCCAGGACTCCTGTGTGCCATAAACTCAATTATCCATTTAGATTCAGCTAGCTCTGTTAACTGTTTAATGTCTCCCCCTCTTCTGTTCAACTTCACATTCACTATAACTTTAAACTTAAAACTATGTGTAGGATGAGCTGCCAAATGTCTATATAATGCATTGCGTGTGTCCCCATTTCTAATTGAAGAGAGGTGCTGCAAGACCCTAACTTTAAACATACAATTGGTCTTGCCCACATAAAAACTTGTGCAGGATTGACACTCTGCCAAGTAAACCACATCAGTGGTTCTGCATGTTGCTCTCCCTTTCAAATCAAACAGTCTGCCAGTCACTGGATGCACAAATACACCCCTACTATCTACATAAGCACACGCCTTACATAGCCCACATGGAAAAGTGCCCTGTTTAGTGATAGCCAGATTATCCATACTGGTCTTAGTCTTATCCCTACAAAGTAAATCTTTCAAGTTTTTATTTCTTTTATATCTAAAAACCAGTTTGTCACCTAGCATACCCTTCAAACTTACATCACTAGTTAAAATATTCCAATTCCCTCTGATCAGTGCACAAACATCACCTATATTGCTACCATAAGTTAGTGTCAACCTAGAATCATGTCCACTGGCCCTATCATGTTGTGAGCCTGTACCTGTGTCAACGGTTCTCAGCCATGGTTTATATCTATCCTTCCTATAATTCCTACCAAACTCCATCCTGTTGTTTACCAATTTCCTATCATAACCCCTAGTATGAAAGCAGTCCATCAGGGTCCCCCAACTCAACAATTGTATGTTTAAAGTTAGGGTCTTGCAGCACCTCTCTTCAATTAGAAATGGGGACACACGCAATGCATTATATAGACATTTGGCAGCTCATCCTACACATAGTTTTAAGTTTAAAGTTATAGTGAATGTGAAGTTGAACAGAAGAGGGGGAGACATTAAACAGTTAACAGAGCTAGCTGAATCTAAATGGATAATTGAGTTTATGGCACACAGGAGTCCTGGGCTTAATGAAGTCATTCCTATGAGACCCACCCTTAAGAATAGGCGGGTTTTTTACTGATTTTTACTGATTTTTTATTGGTTGTGCTTGTTTTAAAATGTTGGTTTTTGGGAGATGCTTTATCTGATGAAGGGCAGAGGCCCGAAAGCGCTCATCATTTGTATATCTAATTTCAATAAACAGAAGGAGTTGGTCTTCTAGCAGTGTCCAGTCTTATTGGTTTATTGGTTTTTTGGATATTTACTTTGGTTTATCTGACTGGACTTTGGTGAGGCACAGAACATTGTTTTGTTTTAATACATGATGATAAAAGAAAATAAATAAAGAAGAAGCTTGTTGTGCTTTATAGGCATAAACACTTTATGAAGACATCTACCAGAACCACTCTTGCCACTACTTAACCATTATGGTGGCTACTTTATGGAGCTCCAGCCCTCCTCAACCAGTAGTGCTCGCTAAAAACTAAACTTGAAAATTTCTACAGTAAAATTTCTTAGTTCACATTGCATCCATCGCTGCATAGCTGTTCAGTCTCTTAGGTGGCTCAAGTTTCCCTGTCACCTGACTTTCCAACAAGTTATTACACTCCACAACATTGTTCATAAACTGGCAGCCTGCCACACCCTGTCCTTAGCTCCATCCTCCACACTTATCTCTCCAAAAGACACCTTTGTTCGGAGGATAAACAGCTCCTTTCAATCCATAAACCTAGTAGATCATCTGGACAAAGCCTCTACTCTTGTTCTGTAGGGAAAAGATGGAATTCCCTACCATTACTCATCAGGTCTAACCCAAACCTTTCTTACCTCTGAGCGTTCACTAAAAAATTCTTATTCAAAACCATCTTTTTCTTCCTTAAATCTTTCTTCACCTTATTTTAAATGTATGACTGTATTGTTGATGAATTTTACATAATGTTGCTCACCTGAAAATTTTGTGTGTGTGTGTATCTATATATGTGGATCTACTTCATTTACCCGAATGACCACATCACCGACTTTTACTTTGCCAAGACAAAAGGACTGACAAACCAGAAGACCGACATCCAGAACACCAACTTCCAACTCGAGGTAAGAAACTGCTTGGCCATCCCGGAAAAAAAAAACGAACAAAAGTAAACCCACCCGCCCCCAACTAAATATACAAACTCCGAGATATCACCACCATGGGTGTATGGGGCAAAGTTCAACAGGATGGCTGAGCGGTTACTTACCTCGAGTGGAATATCAGTGTTCTGGATGTCAGTCTTCTGGTTCGTCTGTCCTTTCTTCTCGGCGAAGTCAAAGACAGTGATGTGGCCGTTTGGCTAAGTGAAGTAGACCCATATATATATATAAATATATAAAATATATATATATATATGTGTGTGTATGTATATATATATATATATATATATATATATATGTGTATAGATCGATATATGTATATATATATATATACACACACACACACACACACACACACTCGCATTGTATTTTTTGTTTTCCAAAACTGTATACTGTTTTGTGTAAACCCATGTACTGCTCTTAAACAATACGTTTTTAAAATTTTGTACATCTCGAGCTTTTCTCCCTAGGCCTCTGCTGAAAATGGGTACCCTTTGGTCCAGTCAGACTTTCCCACTAAACAAATGTCAGTAAATAATAAATAATATACAATAAATAATAAGTGGAGAGAAGGGTAAAGTTGAGGGAAGAAGGCAATGGAAGTAGGAGGCTTACGTTAGGTAGCAGAGGAAAGCTGACATGACTGATGGGGTGTGTGGTAATACAGTGAGGGAGGGGAACACGGTGGTGATGAAGACATCAGACAAACAGAGGGAGGAAAATGATGAGGGGGAGGATTGAGCAACCAACAGGGGTGAGTATGGGCACAAAAGGTTGGGGGATAGGATGGGGGTGATGTTCTTCGTGTTTCACTGTTGCAGTCATCACATTTGGATTATCCCTGCCAGGGTAGCCCCCCATCTGCCCAAATACCAGAGGCTTAGTATTTCTGCGTCACTTGCCGTCACTCCAGGGCTGACGTCAGGATATAAAATAAGGCAGCCGACACCATTACATCAGTCTTTCTTGCCGAGGATCCCAAAGCAGAAGCAGTTCACATGAGTGCTGGTCGGCCGCTACCTGAGTTTTCCGTTTCTGAATTGAAGTTGAAGTCTTCTAAAGCTAAGTACCCCATTGGGGGTCCTTTTTTCTTGCTCTAACAGATGTCAGAAAAAAGTTAACAATTGTCTTGCCTGTGGAAAGCAATTACCACACTGAGACTTTCATTCTTACTGCGTCACTTGCTTAGGCCCAGACCACGACATCCCCCACTGTTGCTTTTGTGCTTTGTTCTGTGCCAGAACTATATGTCTTCTGGTCCTTATTGTAGCTAGATATTTTTGCTCTCAGTCCTCGAATTCTGATATGGCTTCGGTAAGCCATCCGACAGCAGATCTTCTGAAAAAACGTAAGGATAAACACAAGAGACAGACCGCACAGGTCCAAAACTACCGACGACACTTCCATTAAGCTAGTCGTCAGTTCTCCGGTCCTCAGTGAGGCGCTTTCGCAGCAGGCCACCACCAAGACACTTTTGGAGTCTGGTATGCCGCAAGACTCTTCATTGACTAAGGATCCTGCTGATGTCCCTACTTTGGATGGGTTCGGAGCCGCTGAGCAGGCACCGGCTTCCGAGGAAGTACTTCACACTACCGATTCTCGACACAGACCGATGATGTCTTTTGCATCTACCCTTCTTTCGAAAACTACTGTGTTTCTAAGGCCCAGGATGTGAACCATACCCAAAAAAATGACAACCCAAGCTCAGGCACCTGCTTCCTTGACTCAGTCTCAACTGATTAAAATGGCGGAAAACCTTATAATGCTTATCAGGGGAAACCAGGCTACCCCTTCCAAAATAAAAATAGATTTGTCCCCAGTAGTTTTATCTGAACAGGAGTCCGATGACTCTGATGCATCTGAATATGAAGATATGCAACCCCCCTCTGCTTATGAGGATTCTGATGCAGAGGAATCCATCCATTCAGCGTCTTCACCAAAAATGTTTACACCTCTGCTACTCTTGCTATTAGAGCACTAAATTGCCAGTTCCATATGCTGAAATATCAGCAACATACCACGGGGAAACCCTGCATATCTTAAAGGGAGCATTTCCAATGGGAATGTCAGGACTACCCTCAGTCAAAAAAGAGACTCGAAATTCTTAGATCTTCAACAGCACAGACCTCTGGCCATTCCTGTCCTGGATGTTGTGGATGATGTTTTTATGGAATCCTGTTTGACTCCTGACACCCTCCCTCCTGCTCCCAGAAAACCTGACAGGTACTGTAGAGTCCCTGACTCTCACAAATTTATTTTCAAAAATACTACTGCTGACCCTGAGGTTATCTCTCAAGGACCTAAAGGAATTAAAACAACTTCTGCTAAGAATCCCACCCCCTCAAGTAGTGATTCCCGAGCATTAGACAGATGGGGTAAAAAAGTATACACCTCTGCTACTCTTGCTATTAGAGTACTAAATTGTTAGTTCCGTATGCTGAAATATCAGCAACATACCATGGACCTCCTCAAACAAAAATTATCTTCTTTTCCTGCTTGTGCAGAAAATAGAGAGTTACAAGAGTTAATGCATTCTGCAAGTCAAGTAACTAAGCACACCTTACAATGTGGTTTTGACACCCTAGAAGCATCTTGCAGGGTAGCAGTCACTGGTTCTGTCCTTGGAAGGCATGCTTGGCTTAAGGAGCAGCTCTTACCAGACCATGTCAAATCCAAATTATTGGACGCACCTTTGCACAAAGACAACTTATTTGGCACCAAGGCAGAAGACGTCTTAAAAAAGATGGAAGAAAAAGCTAAATCTGTGCAGACAGTTAAAGACTTCTTGCAGGTCCAGCCACCGAGGTTCAGTAGGCATTGCCCCTCCAAGCACTGGTCCTTTCCCTGCACCTTCCAGGTCAGCTCAGCCCAAACCCCGGGGAAGCAGGCCCCCTAGACAACAGTCCCAGGGAATGCAGAGAACTATACAATGGAGTTCCTCCTCTTCAAAAGTAGGGAGTGCTAAGCCACCCCCTCATGGTAATAACTCACAATGTCTTTACACTTCCTCCCCTCTGCAACCTGCTCTTGCCCCTAGGAGGAAAACTCTCCTTCCACACAAGCACCTGGGCCACCATTACCAACAACTGGCAGGTCCTCAACATAGTGTCCCAAGGATACAGATTTTACTTCCACACTCTACCAACCCCAAAATGGTTCCCAAATCTTCCCCCAAACCTGTGGGCAGAGGCCAAAAAGCAAGTCCTTTCACTTCTCTCTATGAGGGCATTACAGCATGTTCCTGCAGAACAGATAGGCCAAGGTTTCTACTCCAGACTCTTCTTGGTACCCAGAAAAGAGGGCACATGGCACCCCATCCTCGATCTATCCATTCTAAACACCTTTCTTGTGGTACCAAAATTCAAAATGCTCACCTTCCACCAAGTCCTACCTCCCCAAGGATGCTTGGTTAGCCACCTTAGACCTAAAAGAGGCCTACCTACACATCCCCATCAGGGAATCATGCAGGAAATACCCACGTTTCAGGGCAGGATCACTGCACTTTCAGTTCACTGCACTTCCCTTTAGCTTATCCACTGCTTCCAGAGTTTTCACAAAATGTCTGGCTCCACCATTGCTTTTTGCAGACAAAGAAATATTCAAATTTACCCATACTTAGACAACTGCCTAATTCAGACAGACAGTCAGTAAAAGCTGCTAAAGCACCTGACCTTTGCAAAGGACCTACTGACATCCCTGGGGTATACTATCAACGAAAAGAAATCCAAACTAGTACCCACACAAAAAATTGTATTCCTGAGAGCAAGTCTGGACACAGCATCCCAGATGGCATTCCTTACACCAGAAAAACAAACCTACCTGACAGCCTACTTCTCTGAACTAGCCGCCAGACCCCAGTTATCCACAAGGAAAAATCCTGCACACTCTGGGGTTTATGGCTTCTTGCATTCTACTCATTCCATATACCAGACTGCATATGAGGAAACTGCAATGGTACCTAAAAAGCCTTTGGTGTCAGCACTCCCAAGACCTGGAAACTCTTATACCAATGATACCTTGTTTAAGGAAAGACTTTCTGTGGTGGGCAGCAGCATGCTGCCACAACAAGGGACTTCCCTTTTCACAACCCCAAGACACCCAGACTCTCACCACAGATGCATCAGACAATGCCTGGGGTGCACACATAGACGTTAGGTGCATTCATGGCCAATGGAGTTCAAATCAAATATATCTGCACATCAACCCAAAAGAGATGTTAGCTGTTCAGCAGGCTCTGACAGCCTTCAGACCCCTACTCTCCCCAGGGTCTCTTCTGATCAAAACAGACAACACCACCGTGATGTGGTTTATCAACAAGCAGAGAGGGACTCACTCATACGCTCTATGCAGGCTCACCATGACCCTTTGGCACACAGTCTCAGCCATGCAACTACACCTGTTAGCACAATTCCTGCCAGGCTCTCTAAACTCTCTGGCAGACAACTTAACCAGAAATCTTCTGGACCTACACGAGTGGCAGCTAGACCAAAGAACCTTCACCCTTGTAACCCAGAAATGGGGCACCCCGAAGGTCAATCTCTTTGCCTCCCACTCCAACCATCAGTTCAGCAAATTCTGCACCAAGGAACCTCACAGCAAGGCCTTGAAAGTGGATGTTCTATCCTTCCAGTGGGTCAACCTCTTGGTCTGTGCACTTCCCCCTTTACCGCTCATTTCAAGGGTACTACTCAAAATAAGGGAGGAAAAACTGAGGACAATCCTGATTGCCCCAGACTGGCCATGCCAGCACTGGTACCCATTGCTGCGCAACCTGTCACCCCTGCCATTTTCCACAGATTCCAACGCTCCTGACCCAGAGGAATGGAGAATTAATGGATCCTCAATTGCAGACCCTCAACCTGGCTAATTCCCTGACCACTTCACAAGCTGTCAATCTAAGCAAACAAGTTCTAGATGTGATACGTGAGGCCAGATGCCATAACACTAGAAAGTCTTATGCTGACAAGTGGAAAAGGTTTTGAAACTGGATCCAGGCTAAAGGAGCCAAATGACACAGCCCTCCCTACCTCTCATCCTGGACTACCTGGTTGACCTACTATACAGGGGTCTATCCTTCTCTTCTATTACAATTCATGCCTCTGCCATCTCTGCCCATTACAGCACAGAGCCACCTCTTTTCTCCCACCCTCTCATCAAACAATTCCTAAGAGGGGCTAACAACTTGAGGCCACCCAGAAGAGGACCTACCCCAGCTTGGGACCTAAACTTTGTGTTGGAAAAACTTACCCTGCCCCCTCTTTGAACCAGCAGCTTCAGCAGAGTTAAAGTTTCTCTCTTGGAAGACAGCCATGCTTCTGGCCATCACTTCAGCTAGAAGAGTATCCGAGCTTCAAGCACTTATGGCTGTAGAGCCCTTCATCATTTTCCATGCTGACAGGGTCTCCCTCAGGACTAACCCATCCTTCATGCCAAGAGTGGTGTCCAGTGTGGCTCTCAACCAATCCATTCATTTACCCACCTTTTTCCCTAACCCACAAAACAAGGGGGAATGGATTCTGCACTCTCTAGATGTGCACAGACAGCTCAGATTCTACCTAGACAGGACTAAATCATTTAGAAAGACTAATCAATTGTTAGTCAGCTTTGCTGCAGGAGCAGAGGGCAAGGCCATATCCAAACAAACCATTTCCAAATGGATAGCAGACTGCACCCATTTCTGCTACACGCAGCACAGGAAACCTCCCCCCAAGGGGGTCAGGACACATTCTACTAGAGAAACCTCCACCTCTGCAGCTTTCCTCAGAGGGGTCCCACCAGGGACATCCTGGAGGCTGCAACATGGTCATCTGTTCATATCTTCACCTAGCATTACCACCTGCCTATCTTCTCCAAATCCAGGGCAGGCTTTGCCACTGCAGTCTTGCAGGGCATCCTAGCCAGCCCCCAATCTTCTTGACTGCCTCCAACCTTTTCTTCAGCTTTGGGAATCAACCCAAATGTGATGACTGCAACAGTGAAACATGAAGAACATAGTACAGTTGTGCACACTTACCATAAATGTAGGTGTATTCACTGTTGCAGTCCTAGTTTCCCTCCCTCCATCCCACTTGTCTCTCTCTCAGTTTTTCTGTCTCTCTCTCTCTCTCTCTCTCTATCCCCTTACAAAGAATTTTTGGTATTTACTTTCTACTAGTGGTGTTCTTCCACCATAACCTAGCTCCCTCATGGGGGCTGCTGACTGTTAGGGCAAAAAAACTGATGTAATGGTGTTGGCTGCTTTATTTTATACCACTGACAACCTGACATCAGTCCTGGACTGATGGCAACTGACGCAGAAATACTAAGCCTCTGGTATTCAGGTCAACTGAGGGCTACCCTGGCAGGGATAACCCAAATGTGATGACTGCAACAGTGAATACACTCGAACATCTACATTTATGGTAAGTGTACACAACTATACTTTCTTCCACCATAACCTAGCTCCCTCTTTTGGGTGGGGGGCTCCTGACAGTTAGGGAAGAAAACTGACGTAATGGTGTCAACGGCCTTATTTTATACCACTGACGACCTAACGTTAGTCCTGGAGCGACGGCAACCGATGCAGAAATACTAAGCCTCTGGTATTCCGGTCGACTGAGGGGTACCCTGGTAGGGATAACCCAAATGTGATGACTGCAACAGTGAATACACTCGGAACATCTACATTTATGGTAAGTATACACAACTGTACTTTCTCAGCTGCAGTCTCTGCCAGCTGATATCCAGTGAGAGATTATTTTTCAGCTGAGAGATTATTTTTCATCCTGGGAACCATCATCTGTGGCCCTGTCTCAAATGGTAGAGCCAGTGCTGGACAGGGACATAACTCACTGAGGCACAGGAGGAGGTTCTCCTATTGGCTGAGTTGGGCATCCAACCTCCCATCTCTAATGTGCCCTGCATTGTCTGCTAGCTACTGATGGTTGACAATGTCATTGCCTCCACTTGCACTGCTGTCAGTGGGTACGAATCCAGCAGCATCTGGTGAAGGGCTACCTGAAGATGGTGATATAGTTAGGACAGTAGATGTAGAAGCAACTCTGGCAGGCTGGACCCCAGATGTGCTGGCTGCTTCTGGCGGTGATGCTGCTGCTGCTACCTGTGGGAGTACAAAAGGCCTTGCTGGTGGAATGCATGCAGGTCATTGTGCTCCTGTATAAAATAGTTAAAGGAATGTAGAGAAACAAGCTGGATGGTAGACATGGCTCATAGTCAGAGCACTGTTAAGTATAATTTTAGTGTTGTATACATTGCACATATGTCAGTAGTCACATTATCTGTAACAGTGATAGTAACAGTCATGTGTCCTTGGTCACTTGTAATTCTTTGATATAGATATATTTTTTTGTGGGTTATATGTGCTCATTAAACTTATGGTCTTGATCTTAATTAAAGATAATGTATATAGATATATAACTGTCAGGTACAAAACCAATATGATGCATGGGCAGTGAGATATTGCTAGCATTAGAATTTGTAAGGGCCATATAGGAACAAGACTGTTAATTCCACTGTTTTCCATACCAGTAGAGCAATACCTAAAAAGTAGTCCAAGCAAAAGCACAGTAATGTATCAGCTGGGACATCATTAACAAGAAGATCAGGTTCTTTGATTCTGAGACTGAGGTGCTAATCCAGGTCCTCCATTTCCATGGTTGATGTTTCTTTGGCCTAAATGCAGCTGACCAGCCTTACCATAGCTATACCTGGGTAGACATTGTGACCATTGTTAATTATGTTGGTGGGTAGGGCCACAGTTATGACATGGTGCACCGCAGGACCATTGGAATGATAATAGGTGCCCAACAAAGACCCAAAATCCTGGCATGGGAATGTAGGTCAACAGGTGGGGGTGGGTGGGCAGCAGGTGTGGGGGTTGTTGAGTGTACCATCTCTGCCAGAAATGGAGGAGTTTCTGGCCTGTCTGAAAGACACTGGCTCTTCTTCAGAGTCCCACAGTGTGGTGCTGGATGTTGGGGCAGAGCTGGACAGGCTCTGGTGATGATCCACTTCCAATGCTCCAGGTATGTAGGCTTATTTCTGTGTATCAGTACCTGCAAGTCATCTGTATCCCTTAGTTACTATAAAATGTATTAAATCTGTCTGCATTACAGTATATAGGTACATCAGAAGTTCAACAGACATAACCATCTGCACAAGGTATACACTTTTTTATTGTGTTGCTATTTGTAAAACTCTTAGTTGCATGTATGCTTCTGTTTCTGTGTCATACTTACACTGGATAGTTTCTGTATTGGTGTATTCACAGGTGATTCTTTCTCTGACACCAACATGCAGGAACTGACACTGGATGATGCAGCCTCTGATAATGATGATGGCACATCCGGGGAGTACAGAGTGAGAGTGTCTGTGTATGCTAGACGCAGGGAATATGACCACCCCAACCCTACCCAGACAATGAATACAGCCTGTACGCCTGCAGATACCCATGCTATCAAGACCATCACAGAGAGGACATGTTGATGGGAACACTTTCAGTCAGGGAAGTGTATTGGCCCCTGGTAGACAAATTTGCTCCTATCACTGATAGGCAGAGGGGTCCATGCAGGAGGCACAGTAATGATGCTCGCTGGAGACATGGTTATGACCCTGTCCCTAAGTTTGGTGTGTCAGTGGTTGCAGCCCAGAATATGTTCAGGGCCATTGTGGAGACACAGGCTAGTACCACCACAGCCATGGTGGAGATGGTTATAGTGATTCAGGGTGTGTGTGAATCTTGTAGTGGAACGTGCAGTGTCTTTTCTGACTCACCTGCCAGGGGTGAGGGCTTGTCCACCTAGTCGGTCATCTGCTGTATCCACAGATGTTAAACAGCATGGCCAGAGATGAGCAAGATCCCGCTCCTGCAGTGCTAGCACTCCCACAACAGCATCTTTTCTGAAGGTGCCTACTCAGAGGCCATCCCCATGGTCGTGGTTGTCATCATGCTGATGTTTCTTAGCAGATGCCGCTCAAGGTCACACTGCACACCAACATCTTGACAGGGTCGTGTTACATCCAGTGCAACTCTTGGTGGCCCTGGATAGTGGACTACATGCACGTTGCTTTGTAAAGTCCATTGAACATGTGAAAGAAACAGACAAATGCAGGTTCTGTAAAAAAAAAAAAAAATGGGAAACAGTCGCTCATCTTGTTGCTGGGTGTGATATACTAATAGCAGAAGATAATGTGGCAAGAGTGTTGCATTTGGGATTGTACAAACACTACAATATAGAAGTAGTTAAAAAGAATTGGGAAACATAAGCCACAAAGCGTTATAGAGAATGATGAAGTTGATATCAAAGGAGATCACCCATTACCAACAGTTCAAAAAATAAATGCAAGAAAACCAGATATAGTACTTCATGAAAAAAAAGACAAAATGGTATTAATCATTAAAATTGCTGCACCCAGTGGTTACAATTCTTTCATACACAGAGACACAAAGTCATAAAATACCAGGATTTGCAGGCAGGAATGAAAGCAGTGTGGAAGAAAGATACCTAGACAGTTCCAATAGTTGTAGTAGTAACAGGTCTAATAAAAAAAGAGTTTATAGTTGTGATTAGCTATGCTACCAGTACATGTAACTCCATAGAATTACAAGAATCAGTTCTGGGGACATTGTGGATATAGAGAAGAGGACGTTTGGCTAACACTGAAGACTGAAGCAGTATTAATTTCATGAACCCTAATCATACCGTGACTTAAAAATCGGGTCCATTCCAGTCATGGTGCACAAAGCCCAAAAGGCTTGATGAAATTAAATTGATAAGCGCCAGCTTTAGTTGGTAGGAGTATATACAGGCTGATTAACTCTCTGCCATTTATGCCCTGGACCTGTCCAGTAGGGCATGATGCAGTGCTGCAGCTACTGCCGAGGATGTGTCCTTGCACACCATTACAACCCCCAACACATCACACACACCCCCACTGTCCCCAGCTCTTCTCAACATTAAAGCCTCCACACACACACACACACACACACACACACACACACACCACTACAACATTTCACTTAAAAGCACTTTCTTAGTTTTCAGCCTTCACACTTGCACACTTCCTTGCGATAGATGTGCACTCCAGTTGTGCAAATGATGAGAACTGTGCTCTGTTTTTTGTACATTGTTACTTGTGTTGCCTATGTCTGATGTACAGCATGGCCACCCTATGCATGGTGTTAGTTTTGCATGCATCATTTTTACTATAGTATATCTGCTTATCTTTTGTGTGCTATGATGTCCTTTTGTTCTAATGTTGCAGTATTCCACATGTGGGTTTACTCCTCTTGCTTCGCATACATCCAGCCAGTATGCAAATGTTTTCAGTTCCTATATAGTGCGTGGGACATCTGATGTGGCTCAAGGAACGTGGGCCATAAAAGTGACGTTTGCACACACCAGCCCACAGAACTTCTCAGCTGCCAGTCGAACGCCAGGTGTTCCTGCTCTCGCTGTCATCGGATTTGAGATACCAGATAAGTACGAAAAACTTCAAAAAGTTACAAAAACTAAGAAAACAATAAGTGAATCCAGCAAAGCACAGCCCCAAGGTAAAATCCAAAATCCTTTACTTGCAAACGTTTTCGTGTACCGAATTACATACACTTCTTCAGACAAGTTACTTTGGAACTTCTTGTGAGTATAAATACACTCACATACACAAATAATTACATAATTAAGTTAATTAAACAATCAATCAATCAAGTAAATATATTCAGCCTTACTAAAACAACTACTACTTCATAGTTGGATATAACAAATATATAAACAGAAAATCTAATTTATATTAATTAAAAATTCACATAAAAAATTCACTTAAAATTTCACTTAAAAAATTCACTAATAACAAATTCAGTGAGTTGAAAAGCTGCAGCTATAATCTAATGTGTACATATATAAATATAAGTAATATAAATAAAATACACATTGATCCCCTACAAAGCCTGATATTTATTCATGTAAATAATTAAATAATTAAATACATTTCTCCAACCTGTCATTTATTCTATTCAAATAATCTTGTTGCTCAAGTTTAGCCGTTCTCATTCAGAGGCCTAAACACATAGAAACTGACTAATTATTATTTTTATGTTGTTTGTTATTATTTATACATTATTATTGTCGTTGTTTAGAGGTTCACCTGTTAAGAGCTTTTTGCTTTAACAGACATTTAATGGAACACGTCCCATTAATCCCTGGGTACACATATGCATTTGTTTTAAGTTGCCATAACAGCTCGCTTTCTTCCAGCTTGAGATGCCATGGCCCACCTCTAGGGTTAATTTCTACCTTTTGGACAACATTAAACAAAAAACTGTGGTTATTATTTTCCATAATGTGTTTTGCTAGGGCATTAGATATAACTCCCTTAGAGATTGCATACATATGTTCATAAATGCGTTGTTTCAAATGGCGTTCAGTTTTCCCAAAATAGAACGCAGGGCATAGTGTACAAGTGGCAAGGTACACTACGCCTTGACTAAAACAATCGCATCTATGATTAATATAATATCTCACTCCTCTAACGGAGAAAGTAGTTCCAGTTTTTATGTACTTACAATAGCCACAGTGTCCACACTTGAACATGCCTTTGTTTGCCCTATATGTTCTAAGAGGAAACTCAAATAGTGTTTTCAATGAAGGCGCCTTTTTGTATACCACTACTGGTTTTATTCCTAAATTTGTGTTCGAATGCAAGCTTTGTGTTAAGAATTCCCAGTTGTTATTCAATATACGACGGGTATCTACTGCTAATTCATTATATTGGGTCAGGAAACTGGTGTTATAATTAATATTAGCCTGTCTCCTCTCTATGTTAATAGGGTCATCTCCTGAATCCATTTCACATGTTACATCTGATACCAAAATGTCATTATTTGTCTTAAGAATGGGTCCCAACAGACCATTATGTCTCTTTGATTCAACCTTACGAATAATCTGATTAACTAGTCTACTAGGGTACCCTCTATTTTTAAACATGCCTGCTAAAAGGCTACATTCCTCTCTAAAAAAGGTGTCTTCGGAACACATTCGAGAGGCACGTACAACCTGGCCCTTAACAACACCCCTTTTCTGAAACAGGGGGTGGGAGCTAGAGAAGTGTAAAAAAGAATTGCTATAATGGGGTTTCCTGTAAATACTGGTGGTAAACGTCTCCTTTTCGATGTCTTTTTTTATCAAAATATCTAAAAAATTAATTGATACCTCATCATAGTTGTAAGTAAATTTCAGAAATGGAACAAAGGAGTTCATCAAGTCAATCAATTGTATAGCTTCTTCTTTACTTCCCTTAATAATCATCAAAATGTCATCTTGGTACCTTGTGTACCAAATGACTATGTCTTTATACAGTTGATGTAAAAATAGATAAGTGTGCTCCCAAAAAGCCATCACGGAGTTTGCAAAGGTTCCTCCACATGGGGAACCCATTGCTACTCCAGTCATCTGTAAGTATAGTACTTTTTTGAACATAAAGTAATTATTGTTTAAAACCAAATCTAGAAGCCCGACAATTAAGTCTATGTCTTCACCTGGGAGATGCTTGCTTAGTAAAAAATCTCTAACCCAATTAGTGGCTGTCTCTTGTGGGATTGATGTATAGAGGTCCTTGACATCGGCTGTTAAAAACCTTAAATTTCTTTCAAATGGAATGTGATTAAGCCTGTCAAGGACAAACCAAGAGTCCTTGCAGATTTGAGGTTCATTCTTAAGGACCTCTTTAAGTTTGTTATCTACCCACTTAGCACATGCGTAGGTGATAGATTGACGCCCATCTATTATGGGTCTAAAAGGGGGGGTCCGGATGTCCTTATGGAGCTTTGGGACCCCAAAGATAACAGGGATCATTGGAGCTGGCATAGTGAAATACTGATATAACTCAGTGCTAATGCTGCCATCGATAAATAAGTCACTTAAAAAATCTTTGACCTTCTTATAAGACTGGTTTAACTCATTTTTTGAGACCTGTCTGTAATTACTAGTTGATAGCATTTCTTTCATTATAGTCTCATATTTATCCTCATACATAAGGACAGCTCCCCCTCCTTTATCAGGTTTCATTGTTCTTATGCTATTTACTTTTGTAGACGCAATAAGATTTTGGTTTTCCAAATTAAAATGTCTGCTCTGATAGAATTCATTATTTAATGCTCTCAGGTGGACATCAGTAATTCTCTCAAACAACAACAGATTATTGTCAAGTGGAGGGTTGTACGTGCTTGCCACACGTTCTGTGCTTAATAAATTATTATTCTCACCTAGCAACATTCGCAAATTCAATTTGCGTACATATAACTTAAAGTCACACAACACTTTAGCTACATCGGGTTTCTGTGGTAATACAAAGTTGAAGCCCTTAGCTAATAATTCCACAAGGTCGTGTGAAACAACAAAAGAGGTGTAATTATATACGCAAAAGTCTTTACTGTCACTATAGATGATCGCAGGATAGTTATTTTCTAATGTTATTGTTACCTCCTGCGGCGATTGTACGTCTTCTTGTTCTGAGTCTTCTTGGACCAATTCCCGTTCTTCCGCTTGGTATTGGGTGCCACTCGCTGAAAATCCTGTTGATTGTTGTTATACTCCCTGGCAGTTTGATTATTCGACTGATGTTTACATTGGTTTTGTTGATTTTGAACACGCTCACTTCTTCTAATTTGATTAGACTGAATTGCCAAGGGAGAAGTTGGTTCATTAAATGACTCGGAACTACTTGCTGGACTGGATACTACGTTGTTTTAGTCCGGTCAGTACCGCTCACTATCCCGGAATGTAAATCATTATTCACTTTATTAAAAGGTGGATCTGGGTACGCTTTACCATCAGCGTACGCTAGTTTGTCCCTGTTAAGCTTTCGCTTCTTTGTTTCACTGATTTTAGCAAGAAGTGAATCAATACTTGAATATATCCGGCCATAATCGTATTTGTACCTATTAAAATTACAGTCCCTTTTAATACTGTGTTCCAGAGTCTCCAATTGCTGTTTAAGTGCCAACCGGGGAACCTTTCAGTCCTTTTTTTCCTTATTGTATTGCCTGTTCATGTCATCCAGAAAGGGCAAGTGTAAGTGCGTCCGGCAGATTCCTCAAAAGGATGCTCACAATCGGTGTCTCTTCTGCTTGGGACAGTCGTACAACTACAAGGCCTGCTCTGTTTATCAGGCATTTGTGCCCAAAACCTTGCGTAGTTGTTTGCATGCTGTAAACTTATACTTAGAAAATCAGAGGTTAAAACAGATTGTGTTAGGGTTGGAGGCCTCATCCGACATACCTTTGGAACCGCCAAAAAAGAAGGCCAGGACCATATGGTCTACCACTACCGCTGCGCCTGTACCTCCTGACCCTCAGCCTGTGGCTGACTACAACCTGGTAGAGGAATCTGGTTCCGTCGCATCGGATATAGTGGGTATCTCCATGGAAGCTGCAGAATCCCACGCAGAGGGCACGTCTGTAGAGGTTTTACTGACATCAGTCTCCGATGCCGGGGGGAAACAGCGATTTCAGTAGGTCCAACGGATCCCTCCAGTCCTTTACAGTTTCCAGATTCGAGGCCTTCCCCCCTTCAGATGCCAGCAAGGCTCCTTAAAAAGAAAGAAAAAAGAAAGCGCCTCTCTTTCCCTTCTGAAAGCATGCCTGACTGGCAGGCTTTCAGCCAAAGTTTATTTAATGCTTTCATGGCCCTGCATCCTACTTGCTAGCATTCCTCCTCCACTGTTGAGCTCCAGGCCTCAACCCTCTGGTCCTATCATGAGTGAAGAGGAAGACCAATCTGGTTCATCCTCTGACGAATCACTCTCTTACACCTCCCAAATCTCTTCTCACTTGGGATTTGGTTCCCCAGAGGAGGAATCTGTTGATCCTGACTCCCCAGCTGAGGATCTGACCTTTGGGGAAACCATCTCCAAGATGAAAGACCATTTCAAGTGGGAATCCTCTGAAATGACTGAGGTCCGAAAAAAGATATTATGACCTCATTCAGATGGATTCCCCAAGCCCGTCTGTCGTACCTGCAATCTTGCCTGCCTTCCTGGATGCCTTTTCCTCAGCATCCTTAAATCCAGATTTTCAACCTTCTGCTCCATGCAGACCTGAAAGACTTTATAAAGTTCCTGACACTGCCAAGTACCTCCTTAAGTGCCCTCTTGCAGACCCAGCCACTATTTCCATCTGTACAGACAAGGTTTCTAAACTCTTACCCACAAACCATGGAACGTCTGGGTAAGAAAATTTACACATCTGCTACCTTGCCTTTTAGGGCCACAAATTACCAGACACACATGGCTAAGTATGCCTTATCCCTCCTGGAAAAAGCCACCAAGGAGTTGGCTGCCAAAGCTTCACTGTCTTCCCTTCTGGCCCTTACCTCCCAGGTTACCAGGCACTCAATCAAGTGCAGTTATGATGCTGCAGAATCCTCAGCAAAGTCAGTAGCATCAGCTTCTGCATTAAGGAGATATTCCTTGTTACGTTTACAACTCCTCCCTGATGACTTTAGGGCAAAGCTTATTGATGCATCTCTGGACAATACAGCCTTGTTTGGAGCTAAAGTGGTTGATCTTTTTAAGTAACTTCAGCAAAAAGTGAAGAAATGCAGGACCTTACACACTTGCTTGTTTCCCCAATACCAAAGTTTCAAAGAAACTATCCAGTAAAAACTCAGTTCATAAGAAAGCACACCCGACCTCCTGCTCCTGCAAGGCCTAGAATGCCTACAAGGAAGCAACCCCCTCCACTTATAGCTTCACCCTCCTCTAGCCAGAGACCGCCCTTTCAGGATAGGGCAGGTAGCATCTGACTACCTGCCAACCATGCCCCCTCCACCCCTCCCTCTCTACCTCTGTCAGTCCGTCTCTGTCACTGCCTCCCTGTGTGGACTCGCATCACATCAAACAAATGGGTCCTGTCAATCCTTCAGAATGGTTACTTCTTGTCCTGGCTCAACCCCCCCCAAAACGAAAGGGCATCCCACAGCCTCCATCACAACTGCACCTCCTGTAACCTGTGTTGCAAGCTCTGCTGGCTCAGGGCACCATTGAACCAGTACCTACGGTCTGAAAAGGAAGAGGTTTCTACTCCACAATTTTCCTGGTACCCAGAAAGGTTGGACCTTGGAGGCCTATTCTAGACCTCTCCTGCCTCAATCTATTCCTGCAAGTCCCAACCTTCAGGATGTTGACTCTACCTACCTTCTTCCCCCTCCTCCTTCCCCAAGGGTTCATGGCCACCTTAGATATAAAGGATGTGTACCTTCACATCCCCATAAGGCCCACATGCAGGAAATATCTGAGGTTCTTGGTGGGCCCTTCTCATTTTCATTTCTCTGCCTTGCCCTTTGGGCTTTCCACTGCACCCAGGGTTTTCACCAAATTATTGGCTCCAGTGATAGTCTATTGCAGGACATAGGGAATACAAGTATTCCCTTACCTGGATGACCTGCTGATTCAGGCAAGCAACAAAAAGACCCTCCTGCTATACATTCACCTTGTAGTGTCCCTACTACAGTCTCTGTGATTCAGGATAAATTTCCCAAAATCCCACCTGGCTCTTACTCAAGACATTATCTTCCTCGGGTGCAGAATTCGCATAGACATCATGAAAGCCTTCTCCACCCCCCCCCCCCCAAAAGGTGGAAAACCTGACAGAACATCTGCTTCTGGTCCTCCAAGCCACATAATTGACAGCAAGGCAGTACCTCAGACACCTGGGCTACATGGCAGCCACTATCCCCATGCTACCATTAGCAAGACTGCATATGAGAAAGCTACAATGGCATCTTCTTTCAGTCTGGACCCAACACTCCCATCCTCTGGAGTACAGGAGTCCCCCTCCTTCCTTGCCTCAAACAAGAAATCCAATGGTGGCTGGCACAAGTGACCCACAATCCAGGTCTTCCCCTCTAACCACCTCTACCCACACAGGTCATGCGTACAGATGCCTCAGATTTGGGCTGGGGAGCAACTCTGGGCCATTGAAAGGTGCAGGGCCGAGAGATGAGGGCAGTTCTTCTGGCCCTTCAAGCCTTCCTGCCTTGTCTCCATCAAGATTCTTTGAAGATCTTCACAGACAACACCACGGTTCTGTGGTATCTCAGCAAAGAGGGAGGGACCAAGGCATTCCTTCTTTGCAGACTAGCTGTTCTAGTATGGGAACTGGCCACCTCACAGGGAGTGACTTTGCAGGTGGTCTACATCCCCTTTCTTCACAACTCCCAGGCAGATTATCTCAGCAGAACCATCACAAACAACCACAAATGGATACTTCACGGGAATGTCTTCCTGGGTCTGGTCCACCGATGGGGTATACCTCAGCTAGACCTGTTTGCCTCCTCCATCAACTGGAAACTTCCTGGCTTCTGCACCAGGATACTAGACTCACAGGCACTGGCAACAGTTCCCTTTTCAGTCTCTTGGAAGGGGAAATTTCTATATGCAGTCCCCCTTCCCACTAATTTAGAAGGTCCTGCTGAAAATCCAGCAAGGCAGACTAAAAATCTTGCTGGTGACTCCTTACTGGCCAAGACAGCACTGGTTTCCCCTACTCGTACAACTGTCCAAGGGCAATCACCACATGTTACCCCTCAGAGTGGACCTTCGCACACAGCACAAAGGATCCCAGATACACCCACAGTGGCAGTTACTGCACCTCACCCTGTGGTTGATATGATTTTTATCCCCTTTAGATACCTTTACAATGAGGACATGCTAGGTGTCCTGCAGGAAGTCAGGAAACCAAATACAAGAAAATCCTACCTGTCAAAGTGGAAAAGGTTCACTATATGGTGTCACAATAGACAGTTGCACCCGGTCCTGTCTTACCTGTGTGAGCTACTGCAGTCAGGCTTGACTTATTCTTCCATTAAAGCACACTTGTCAGCATGCCTTCCTCTGGAACCTCCTTTAGCATCCAGACTCCTTGCTAAGCAACTAACCCTTCCTTCATGCCCAAGGTGGTGAATGTCCTGTCCCTGAATCAGGCCATCCACCTACATACCTTCTTCCCTAAACCACAGGAAGACAGTGAGAGAGTACTTCATGCCCTAGATGTTCACAGGCAACTCGGGTTTTATTTGCATAAAACCAAGTCTGTCAGACAGGCGTACCAACTTTTTGTCTCCTTCTACCCCAGAGCCTTGGGAAAGGCAGTAACCAAACAGACTATCTCAGTCTGGATTTCCAAAGCCATCACTTTCTGCTACTAGTACCACGGAAAAGCTTTGCAAGGCACTGTCAAAACACACTCCATCAGGGCTATGGCCTCTTCAGGAGCTTTCGTCAAAGTCCTGGATACCTCTAACATTCTTGAAGTAGCTACTTGGTCATCAGTACATACCTTTACCAAGCATTACAAACTAGACCATATTTCTAGAGCCAAGGCAGGGTTTGCCAGGGCTGTCCTTCACGGATTCCTGGAGACAGCTTCTAGACCACCTCCCCATTCACAGTGAACTTTGGCACTCACCCACATGTGGAATACTGAAACATTGGAATAGAAGGACGTAGAAAAGTTGTGTAAAATCTTACCATAACCATAGATGTCCTTCTCTTCCATGTTGCAGTATTCCTTCCCACCCTCTTTCCCCTCCTGTTATGTTGCATTTCCCTTTCTGGATGACTCAAGACTGGCATTGCTCTTTCTAGGACTGGCTCCGACTGGGACTTCCAGTTCTGAGGGCTGGTGCACGCGGACGTCACTTTTATGGCCCACATTCCTTGAGCCATGTCAGACGTCCCACGCACCATATAGGGACTGAAAACTTTTTCATACTGGCCAGATGTACGTAAAGCAAGAAGAGTAAACCCACATGTGGAATACTGTAGCATGGAAGAGAAGGACACCTATGATTATGGTAACATTTTCCACAACTTTTCTTTTTAGAGCTATGTACAAGTTGCTGTCTTTTTGTTAGTGCCACATCATAATGTGCCTGCCTCATCTGACCTGATCCTCTGATGTTGCCTGGTATCTTCTCTGACTTCTCGCCTGACTCGGCCACCTCTACCTATTGTGCAGGGAACTGTTGGGTCTGCAAGTTCCCACCTTGCTGTTACTGCTTCCCAAGTGCAATATTGTGTAACACTGTATACACAGACACTATTTTTGTATGTGTGACAGGGTCATACTGTAGGGCACCACAAGGTGAATCTAGACAACGAAAGTATACTTTCAGCAACCCAGACACACATTCAGTAATGTTTCCTATTTGTGATCGGCACAGTTGTATCCATAGTCTCTTGGCTTTTGTGGATTTATCACGAGCCAGGGTTCCAGGACATATCCAGCATCACCAACAAGATGCCACTGTGGGAAGTCACCCCTTGCAGACTGTTGGTGTAGGTCACAGGAGTGCCAAATATGGGTGTTGTGAAAATTACCTGGGTAGCCTGCAAACACATTGTAGATGATACCCTATGCATTACATACCACCTGGAAGTTGATGACCTGATGGGGATATTGTCAAGGCAAATGCCTGAGATAGCCCCACTGTGTCCCCAGTTGGGCACTGAAAGGTCACTGTAGCTAATATTTGTAAAGCCGCACATACCGTAGTGTCCAGTAGGATAGGTTCTCCACAGTCCCCATGGGCTGAAGACGAGGCCAACACATATCCACCATTTCTTGAGTGTTGCCCTAATCAGCATGGTACCAATCAACAGTGTCAGTGTTGTGGAGTCCATGAAATGTTAAACTCAGTCAGATGACCCTGCGCCTCCAGGGGTGGCATCACACACAGTTGTGCTTGACAGCAGCAGTAAGAGCCTCTTGTAGGTACACAGTTACTAACTCTGCAGCAACCCGTAATATTACTTTGCAGTTTACTCATTCTGAGCACTAGTATTTGGCTGAGTTCAAATATACAGCATTAATGTCTGTATTTGGTGGAACATATGTAGTGGGATTAAAATCCTGATAGGGTATTGAAAACACCTTAATTAATGTAACTGCAAGTGTGGACCAGTGTGGAGAAAAAACATTCAGATGACTACTTTCACCAGCAGGGCCTTCCTCCAGACTGTATGTATGTAAAGGGGAGCATGATGTTTGGTTAACTTATAACACTGTGGATATGATAATGTCATGTTTAGATGAATGCATTTATCCATCAAATAATAAAAGCATTTTGAAACCTGGAGAAGCTTGCTATATTCCTTTTGAAAAGACGGCTTAATACAGAGACTAACTCTCTGATATCTGGTATATGTGATATTGGTTGGCTCAGCAAGAAACCTGGGTCTGTCTCTAGTCTTTATTTTTTATTTTTATATTTTGAGAGGGAGGAAGAGTTTAACTCGAATATAAATTATTGAGACAAAAACATTACCAAAATAACATAGTAATGACAAAAAAGTTACCAAAATAACATAGTAATGATTTAAAAGATTAGTAGTGTTAAAATATTTTGCAGACATGTGGAGAGACAAGTAAAGTGGTTGGATAGTCTCACTCTTTGATGTAAATATTCCACTGTGTAACTGTTTAGGAATGCTTTAACCATGTTGAAAATCAGCACTGATTAAAGACATTTTTGGTATTGTGAAATTGTACTTGAAGGTGATCTGAAATGTATATAGCCTTTTTTAATTTTGCTCCATAACCTGGCTTTTTATCTTTGATTATGTATGATATTTTGTTCCATCCTAAAATATTTATTTTTATTTGTGCACCATAAGGTAGTGAATTGACTGTTTGTGTTACGGGGCCAAAGCAAAGAATGATGCAGCTATCTTCAGTGGTGCAAAAGCAGGGAAGAAAACTTACAAAAAGTTACATGAAATAAAGGCAGTGTTGCAGTTTTTAGATTTCTTTTTCCTTGTAATGGATTTTAGATAGACTCTAAAATTCTTATGTTGATGGAGCTTGTTAATTTTTGAGTACAATGAAAGTTTAAATTTATTTCATGTTGTTTTGCAGTGTGTTGAGTATTACAACAGTAGCTTATGTTTCACATCTCTTTTTAATTACAGTAAAAGAAAAGTTAACAGCAGATCCAGACAGTGAAGTTGCTACAACCAGTTTAAGAGTTTCACTTTTATGTCCGGTAAGTTTAAAATAAAAAAACGCTTCTGGATTCAGTCTTTGCCATCATAAACCAATTGACCATGCTTTTTGTTAACTGCAAACATTGTATAATTCAGAAATGCAATGCAAAAGCCCAGGGCAGATGTTGGGTATTATAATTTACCTGTGTGGATGAGAAAGTTCGTCATTGTCATTCGGCAGCATTGAAACTACAGGTTTTTATTAAGCTTGTTATCTAAAACATTCCCATGCTACTTGTCCCACTACTTTACTCATAATGATCTCTCAACTAACATCCTCTCCAGAGCTCTTTTGCTACATGAGTAGCTCGATTCATAGAAATGGCCTCAGACTGTTTAGTTATTTCAAAAACTGAACTTGATTGATTTTTTTTTTTTACATATTCTTATAGTTACATTTCCTTAAATCACATTTCTTTACCTCTGAAATCCTCCCCTAGGCCTTGGCTTCCTTCAGTCATCCTACCTCATCACTTTTCTATAATTTGTGTTGCCTTTTCTCCTTGTAGTTATAAAATTGCTCATACTTGCTTAAGTTTGTGATTTTTATTTTTTTCTTACTGC
>NC_056739.1:1276977638-1277032638 GCF_019279795.1 Protopterus annectens
AACCAAGACTGAGGGGAGCCCTATCTGCATTCTCTGGATGATTCCACTGTCAACACTGTGTTGTAATGTGTATGTGTGAATGAAGTGCCATGCCGGAACTGTTCACAGATGTCCTCCCTCTGTGGGCTACAGCTCTGCAATGTATTAGGTCACTCTGTCTGTTCTACGGCGCATATATGGCTGGTGTTCAGCTGACAGGTGTCTTGTTGTGGAGCAGTCGTGGGTATATGTGGGATAGCATGACCAATGCAAACCGTACACATGCTCATAGAATGCAGTTGTCAAGGATTATGCTGAGTGGCCAGTATAGTCCTCCAGCATGGGTCCTCTGAAGTCGTCCACCCCAGTCTACACAAGTGTAGAGTCTGCTTGTGCTAAATACAGTTTGTGTGCAGTGACAACCTTGCCTGGGGGTGGAGATGGGATATGGATGTCCAGGGAAAGGTGGGTATGGTCAGATATCAACAATGGTGGTCTACCTCTGGTGTGGAACAGTGATTACCCACGTTGCAGATGGACAGGTGCAATATGTATTCCCCCATGTGGCTGTGGTGTGTGGTTCTGCCATAGCACATGGACCCACAAACTGTAGTGGCTGTAGGGTAAAGTGGTAGAGGCCTGAGTAGTTCTCACACACAATATTCCTGTACCTGATGTTAACAACTGGAATGGTGTATGTGAACACCTGCATATCCTGGCACTGTTCCCAGGGAAGCTAAGTGTGTGTCCTGGATGTGGGTGTGGTGTTCTGGACTGGTTGTGTTGTGTGTTACAGGTCCTGTGGTCCCAAAGCATGGTATAGAACATAACCTGCCAGTGCGATGTGCATATCTGACCCTGACGTAGGTGGCTGCAAATGCATATGTATGCTATCCCCCACCTGACAGGTAGTACTACATGTACATACCTCTGTAGAAATAAAGATATCAGCACCCTATAAATACTACAGGTGCAGAACAGATGCCTAGTAATTCGGATAGTGCGCTCTGCTAATGCATCTCCCTCAAGTGTCATAATATAGTTAGGTAGGGGTTTGAATCCTGCAAATGCTCAGTTTGTGTGTGTGTGTGTGTGTGTGTGTGTGTGTGTGTGTGTGTGTGTGTGTGTGTGTGTGTGTGTGTGTGTGTGTGAGTGAGTGGGTTTGTGTGTGTGAAAGGCTGTGAGAGGAAATGTCCCTTTTGGCAACTGGGAAAACACACTACAGGATGCACATTCCCCTTTCTAAACACTGATGATGTCAGCACCCTATAAGTACAGCAGGAGAAGGGAAGCCTCCCAGTAATGCGAATAACGTGCTCTGCTAATGCGTCCGTCTCGAGTGTCATAACATAGTTAGGTAGTGGTTTGAATCCTGCAAATGGCAAGTGTGTGTGTTTGGATGAGGGGGGTTAGTGTGTGTGCAATTCTGTGTGAGGGAAATGTCCCTTTTGGCAACTGGGAGAACACACTACAGGATGCACACTCCCCTTTCTAAACACAGATGATGTCAGCACCCTATAAGTACAGCAGGAGAAGGGAAGCCTCCCAGTAATGCGAATAGCGCGCTCTGCTAATGCGTCCGTCTCGAGTGTCATAACATAGGTAGTGGTTTGAATCCTGCAAATGGCAAGTGTGTGTGTTTGGATGAGGGGGGTTAGTGTGTGTGTAATTCTGTGTGAGGGAAATGTCCCTTTTGGCAACTGGGAGAACACACTACAGGATGCACACTCCCCTTTCTAAACATAGATGATGTCAGCACCCTATAAGTACAGCAGGAGAAGGGAAGCCTCCCAGTAATGCGAATAGCGCGCTCTGCTAATGCGTCTGTCTCAGTGTCATAACATAGTTAGGTAGTGGTTTGAATCCTGCAAATGGCAAGTGTGTGTGTTTGGATGAGGGGGTAGTGTGTGTGTGCAATTTTGTGTGAGAAATGTCCCTTTTTGGCAACTGGGAGAACACACTACAGGATGCACATTCCCTTTCTAAACACAGATGATGTCAGCACCCTATAAGTACAGCAGGAGAAGGAAGCCTCCCAGTAATGCGAATAGCGCACTCTGCTAATCGTCTCTCGAGTGTCATAATGTAGTTAGGTAGGAGTTTGAAACCTGTAAATGGCATGTGTGTGTGTTTGGATGTGGGAGTTTGTGTGTGTGCATTCGCATGAAAAACATGTTAGCTTTGGCAATCAGGAGATCACACTACCTGATGCACATTACCCTTTCAAAATACTGATGTTGTCAGCACCCTATAAGTACAGCCAGAGAAGAGGAACTATCTAGTAATCCGAATAGTGCACTTTGCTAATGCATTTCTCTCACATGTCGTGACTTAGTTAGGTAAAGGAATGAATCCTGCAAATGGCAAGTGTGTGTGTGTGTGTGGGGGTAGTAGGGTGTGTGTAAATGCAAGTGTGAGAGAACAGATCCTTTTGGCAAATACTACAATACACCAGATGCTGCATATTCCCCCAGTAAACACAGGGGATGTCACTACACTATCAGCACAGCCAAACAGGGCTAGTTGGCTAGTAATGCCAATAGTGCACTCTGCTACTGTGTCTATTACCATTGTCAGAGTACAGATAGGTATGTTTTGGTAACCCACAACTGCCACGTGTGGTTGTCACACAGTATGACCTTGTGTGGGTCTTTGTACATAACAATGCATGCCATTGCCTAAACCAGCAATGGCATTGCACACATGATGTATGTGTGTGACACATACACATAAATACCTGTGACCTGCAGTAGTTACCATGTCTGACACATGCCTCGAGTGGATAAATGGTATTTGCAATGTATACCAATATGACTGTGTCTTACTGTGCAGGGTCCGCACGTGGTATGTCTCTATACAGTGTGGATGTATATGGTAAAATACCTACAGCAGGGGATACACATCTGGTCTGGGCCATATAGTGTACATGTAGTCGATGTACAGCTGCTGCATGTTCCCACCTGTTGTGGTTATGGTAACATGTCATTCCACTGCAATTCAGTGACCACATGCTGTGAATCCTTCAACTAGTGTGTTGTAGCTACAGTAATGCTCACGCACAATGTTTGGCTGGATGCAGTCCAGCCATATAAACACAGTTCTTGGGACTGTCATATTGCCAGTGTTGTTATGGAGGATAGGTGGTCTTCCTGTGTATGGGAGGGTTGTGTGTGCCAGGCTATGAACCAGATGGCAGTCCGACACACTGTTAGCTGCACATGATTAGGCCCTGATGCTTTGTGCTGTGCCAACAACCTGGAGGTGTGTGTATTTGTGGTACCTTGGGATACCACCCCCCTGTCCATGTGTGTTACATGTGTAGGGGACGGCAGGCATGGTATGGGGCATAACTTGTCAGTGATGGGTAACACCTGTGAGCCATGAATCAGGAATCTGGTACTGCACAGACATTGCAGTTCGCCGTGCTGAGGACAGTGTCTGGTGCATGCATCTTCTGGTGTACACTGCTGTTGTTGTGTAGCAGCACTGTTAGTGTCCTAACCTGTGTGATACCCACGGAGGTGGCTATGTAAACCATGTCCTGCAGCATAAGGCATTATGTGTGTACCAAGGAGCTTTGCCATTATACATCGGGCCATGGGTGTCACGTGCAAGATGACCCTTGCTCATCATTGTGGCTTCCCTAGCATGTAGGCACACGTTGACAGCCAGCGGATACCCTATGAATGACAGTGGAGACTGAGCATAATGTAGACATACAACACCCTTCCCGCATATAGTGGTAGCATACCTGGTGAGGGTATGTTGGCAACCAAGATCAGGCTCATACTGGCCTGTGCCACATGCTGAGAGATCCATTCTATGTTCCCTATCATGTAGTCCAGGGAGGTATGTCTCAGGTCAGCCATACTGGCATGGTCAATGAGTGAGTCATATGTGTCCATGTCTCTGACTGACCTGTATGCATGTGTTCTGTGGTGGACCATAGTGCCCCTGAGGCATATCACTGTGACCTTCACCAGATACAGCCTGTTGAGCGGGACCCCAGTGCAGCACCCAAGACAGGTACCTGACACGTCTGTAGCAGGTGTGTTGTGTAGCCCTACAGGCTGTGAGTGTGTGGCACAGGTGATGTGTGTGCCATGTGTGGCATGTGCTCTGTTCCTACGGAACATATGCCTGTGTGCCAGCTGCGGAGGTGTGTGATGCTCAGGCAGGATGCTATTCTGAGTCCCCACGTATGCCCCAGTGTGTTCAGCATGCTGTCAGTGCGTGTCAATGTCTGACTTGTATTGTAGTCACTGTAATATATTTTATTTAGTTACTTATTTATCCTACATTTGTTGACCAGGATAGTCCGACTGGATGCATGTCCATTTCCAGGGGAGGCCCGGGGAGAAAAGCTACAAGGGAAAGCAGATACAGCATTACTTAATACCAGCATTACATATTACAAACAGATTATTTACAGAGATTACATAAGTAAGCAAGTTAAACATGTTCCACAGGTTAATGTTAGTCCTTAGCACAAGTCAGGATTAAATTAAATTACACAGTAAACTGGTTCACAGATTTTACACATTTGAGTTAGCCAGGCTTGATACATTGATATAGCCAGTTAAGTGACAAATGTTGTTTGAGTCTAGTGTTAAATTGACCTAAGGTGGAAAGTAGGGTAATATCAGCTGGAAGTGGGTCCCAGGATCTACTTACAGAGTTTGCAAAGAGAGAATCACCGGCTGTGTTATTAAATTTGATAGTCTGAATTAGTAGTTTGTTAGAGGATCGAAGTGGTCTAGGATTGTTATAGGGGGTGATAATATTTGAAGTGCAGGAGTATTGTCCGGATTATAGAGGATTTTATAGGCCATAATCAGTTGGTTACACTGTATTAGGCTGGGTATTGCAAGCCAACCAAGCTGATTTAGATTGATGCAATGATGTGTCCTAAAAGGCAGCCCAGTGGCAAGCCTGGCAATGTGTTGTAGCAAATTGAGTGTTTGTTAAGGACAGTCTTGTTCATATTCGAGAGTAGAGGGGATGCATACAGAAGGGTTGAAAGAAGGTGTGAGCGAGCTATGGCACCTTTAGCTGGAGGGGCTAGGAAGGCTTTTATTCTGTAAAGTGACCCTAGTTTTTTATTGATGGCTTTGATAATTTGGTTAACATGTAGGTCACATTTGAGATTATTGTCTATGATGACACCTAATAGTTTAGTAGATGGGTCAGGGGAGATTATTGTGCCATCAGTCGATGTTATGGTAAAGGTGAAAGCGGTAGACCTACGTGTTGGTGAAATAACAGCAGTTTAGTTTATTTGGGATTTAGGATCAGACGATGTTCAGAAAGCCCGTTTTCTATTGTATTAAAGGTGGTCTGGGTAGCTGACCATAACTCTACTGGAGATGTGGCTGAGCAGATCAGAGTAGAGTCTTCAGCATATTGGATACAGCTGATTTTTGGGATGACAGTATAAAGGTCGTTGATGAAGATGGAGAACAGCAAGGGCCCTAGTATAGAGCTTTGTGGTACTCTGAGGGTGTTAGGTAGAAGGTTAGAGAGTTTGTTCTGCCAGAGGCCAGCCTGCTGTCGACCATGCAGGTAGGATTGAAACCATTGGAAGGCTCCAGTATCTAGACAGAATGTTTGCAGGGTGTGTATTACAAGTTGGTGATCAACCATATTGTATGCCTTGGAAAGATCCAAAAAGAGGGCTGAAGATATATAATTAGTGTTGCAAGTATGGTTTATGGTGTTAGTAAAGGCTAGGAGGCCTGAAGTAGTGCTGTGATGAGGACGGAAGCCATGCTGAGTGTCTGCCATAAGGCGATTTTGGATTAGGTGGTGCATGAATTGTCTATGAATAAAGTTTCCATAATCTTTGCAAGTGGAGAGAGTATAGCTATTGGCCTATAATTGGAGAATTCAGTAGAGTTGCCTCCTTTGTGAAGTGGGATTACATATGATATTTTCCAGATGGTGGGAAATTTAGATTCTACCATGGTTCATTTGATTACCTTTGAGACGGGGTAAGCAATAGCATCATCTGATTTTGATAGGTACTCGGCAGGGAGTTGATCAGCAGAAAGTGTAGTGGGTTTCACTGTTTCAATCAAGGTACGGAGAAGTGAAGTGGTGACTGGTTGGCAGCTGAACGCAAGTAGGTTTCTAGAGGTGCTACTTTCAGGACCAGGGGAGCTAGGAGGTAGATGGCTAGCTAGGGCCTGAAATGTCTCAGTAAAGAATTGGTCAAAACTATCAGAAACATCTTCAGGGGTTTTATCAATAGTAGCAGCAGGGATTGGGGTTGAAGTTTATCCAGGATGTAGTATATATGACATGCCACCTGACAGGGTATGGCATTACTGGGTTCAGAGAGCCCAGTCCCCAGATTGGCTGTGTGGTGGCATCCCACACATGTGTTGTACGTTCCTGGCCAAGGGTGATGGCTGACTGCATACATGTGGCAGCTGTGTCATTGACACATGACTCACATAAACCACAACTGGACCATAGAGGTGATTCACAGGTTACCTTTGCACATGCTACCCTAGTAGTGTGATTGCCATGGTGAGTACCAACACATAGGGCCAATGGGGAACAACATACTGATGGTGTGTATGTGTGGGTGTACCGCTACTGTTTCATAGCACTGGCATATATAACTGCACACGTGGGAAAATGCCAGGTAAGACATGTGCAATGTGTCACAGGCAACGTACATGCGTACAGGACAGACAGTGACGTTCTGTCATGTGTAAAGTTGACATACGTATCGTACGCTAT
This sequence comes from Protopterus annectens, assembly GCF_019279795.1. Taxonomy (NCBI): domain Eukaryota; kingdom Metazoa; phylum Chordata; order Ceratodontiformes; family Protopteridae; genus Protopterus; species Protopterus annectens. Next base: position 1,276,984,365 of record NC_056739.1, read on the forward strand.
GCAGATGTCACTAGGAGTCTACAGAAGCACTGTAACTCTGCATTGCAGATGTAAGCAGTGTTCCAGGGAACCCCAAACGAACATGCATGCAAACAAAGCTACAGTAAACAGGGCTGGAAGTAGTGCATTGTACAGCAAAGAAGGGGTAACAATAACAGTAAGTAACAATGCAAATATGTAGGCACTATCAACATGTACCCAGGAATACACAGCGCAGATGCCCATAGTAGAACTGATATTATGTCATAGTTATTTGTGATTTGGATTGCATTGGTACTGCACACATATCTACATGCGCAAACATCCACATTGCATAGTTGTTGTGGGCAACTTGACACCATTACTGTACATGTCCACCATTGCATATCACTACTTGCGTTAGCCTTCCCCCTGTGCTACCCATGTATGCGGCTATCTGTTGACAACCTTACCACCGGCGTGCAATTATGTGCAGCTGTTACACTTTGGTATGTACTATGGGTGCAGATAACAATTCAGGACATTCATACAGTTACTGCAGCAGGCATGCTGGGATAAACACACAGTCATAGCAGCACACTGTACTGTTACCAACATGATACTACTAATACACTTCTATGTAGTCACCCTGTGCATCAGCAACGTGTTTACCTGTTCCCACAATGATGTTGGAGATTGCAGGAGGTGGCACAGTGTCATCAGTTGCACAGGGTGTGAATTAGGTATGCCTGAGTCAGCCACTGATACCGCCAATTGACATGTGTGTATGTGTGTTGGTGAGGGGCAGCAGTACAGGGTGGGGCAGTGTTGGTGCAGTGTGTGCATGTGTACAGAACAGTCAAGTGTACATATGGCATATTACCTGCATGCTCCATGTCGTGCTGCTGTGTGGAACCAGCCTCCATCATAATGCAGGTGTACTGCTGTTGCTGTTCTGGGGCTGGAGCCACAACACTTAGGAGTAGCCCCTCCAGTCTGGTGAGGGGGGGATGTGTGGCCACCCCACCTCCTGTGGCAACCTGTTGCCTGTGGATATCTGATGCATGCTGACAGACACTTTGGATTAAATCACTGCAGTGATGTCGTACCTGCTCATATGACCTGTTATGCATGCCAATATCATTTAACCTACGGACAAGGTCTTGCCACAGTGCAGCCCTCTCCTGCTGATTCTGACTGGTGCGGGAAAACAGGATGTCATACTCATGCACCAGGCTCTGGTGGATCTCCTCGTCTTCCGCTACAGAGTAGGGGGGATTACGCTGACGCGCCATCTCCCTGGAAGAGAACACAAAGAGGATATCAGCAGACCATGTCAGCAATATATGGCACACATACTATACATGATACTCATGTGTAGAGATATACTACTACTCCCATATGTTGTATGTGTGTGTGTCGTGGTGGATACACAGGTACATGGCCAGCTATCAGTGCTCAGCCAACACCTGTACAACAATACCTGCCACATTCCACACAACATAGTAGCATGCCCCATCGGTCAGCACACACTGACAGGTGCAATGCACAACCTCACTCTGGGGGTTCATCCCAAGGTACTGTATGTGGGACGCCATCCACTACTGTGATGTGGACAGAAGTTACTCGGCCTGGATATACATATCCCACCACCACCACCAGCACAGTAGACTACTTTGATATGTATGTGATTAGACAGTTATTCACTTGCTGGGACTGAGATGGTATCCATGCAGCACACTGGGCCAGTGGAAGCCACAAGCCACATTGCTGACCCCTTTGCAAATGCTTACCACGGACATGCCACAGATTGCATGGAACTTGCACACACATTTCTAACCTAGACCCTATGCACAAAGGTTAGGCATCCTGTCCGGTGGACCCCAGACAGAGGCAGATTGTATAACAATAGCAGGAGGCTACTGCAGGACAGAGCACATTCACATTAAGGGAAGGCATCTGTGGTCAGCACTGGTACTACACTACGGTCCGTCATAACAACAGCCACGGCCTACTCTGGGAGGGAAATGGCCACAAACACTATGGATGACCACAAGGCCTTCTTCAGTTATGTTACACATATGGACCACATGCCTCAGATATGCTCTGTGTTAATACACACCTACTTAACATTCACCAAACACACGGATATTGGCAACAGTCTTGCAGACATGTTCAGTGCACTTATCCTCCCTCCTTCTCCCCCACCAGTTGAAATATTTATCACAGCTGTATGTAACCTCCCTATCATCTCACATGTCCAGGTGATGGCCGCCCTCAGCAGAGCAGAACACACAGCATCACTGTGACCTCATGGTATACCTGGATGTGTGCTACCTGCACTCCGAGAGGACATACAATCGCATATAACACTGATAATTTATCTTGGCCGTACTACAGGATATGTATCTGGACAGTGGCATACAGTGACAGTGGTCCCACACCACTAAGGAGGCACCTCGACTGAGCCTGGGAACTACCACATCATATGCATAACCGGCCTGGTCTGCTAAGCTATGGAATTATGCAGTATGGGATGCATATGCAGTGATATTGGGTACCTGCAGACACTTGTTCCCAGCCAGTGTGCCTTTGTGATGGGCTGATCCTGCCTTTTGAACCTGGCTGACCTTTCAAAGCAGTCACTACAGCCATTGCTGGGGCAACACACAGACAACTGCTGCCAGGATCATGGCCTAAGACTGATTGACATGTAATGTATGGTCATCCCCTTTTGGTGGAACTACGTACACATAACATATCACGTGGACATACCTATAGATATAGACCTATGACACATTTGGAGGGTTCACAGTATGCACACTATTAACCTGCTACTTTGCATTACCTGTGTTTGTCGCAGCTGGTTGCGTTACCACTGCTTCTGCTTGCTGCTGCTACTGTCACTGCTGACAGCTTCGGGTGACAGAGTCACAGTGTATAATTTTTTTTTTTTGTTCTCTCTCTCTCTTTCACTTTTCTCTCTCCCTCTGTCTGCTTCCAGACAGTGCAATGAATGTATTGCAGTACTGGATGCTTTTGTAGGTATCTGCATAGGTCCATGTGATGGCCTCTGCACCAATTGTAAGCCAGCATTTGCTAATTGCATACAGCCAGTTGTGTACTGATTGCAGTTCTCACTGTGATTTCAGGTCAGTGCTATAAAAGGGTATGTGGGATAGGCGTTGCCCTTTCAGATTGTAAGGGTGGGGACCATGCTGGTATGCTGTGGACAGTGTTCTGTGAGTGTAAAGATTAGTATCTCTCTCATGATTCAGGCTATGTTGTAGATTCACATTTCTCCATTCCTCTCTCATGTTCCCTGTAGTAAGTGTGTATGCACAATGACTCCTACAACTATATATAGATATATATTTATATATATATATATATATATATATATATATATATATATATATATATATGTACATATACATATATTTATATATGTACTTTAACTGACATTATTACCTACAAGCTACCAACTAGCATGGCTGTTTGTGTTCTCACAGTACTATTGTGGGAATCCAGTAGTTTTGACAGTAATTCTACATGACATGCTTTGGGTACTACACATCCTATATTCCATTTACATTCATCCCTACTATTACATGTTATATTTATTTTAGCACAATGTTCTTGTATAAGAGTCATGGCTTAGTGGTAGGTCATACAGACTAGTGTTTCCAAGGTCCTGGGTTCGGGACTGACAGTGGGATTTTATTTTGCTTTTGAACTGAGTGCAGGACCTGTCAATCAAAGTGACTAAGGCACTTTTAAGCAGTTGTAACTGGGTTAGCGCTGGTTCTTGCTGAGCTCACGCATGTGCACTGGTGGTTAGCTCAGCACACACGCACACCACTTACAACTGCTTAACAGTGCTTACTCACACACACCGTGCTATTTTCTTTGAAAGAAAAGAAAATGGGGAGACAGGAAAGTGGTGAAAAAGGGGTCACAAAGAGGGTAAGACAGTAGGGAAACAAGCTTGGGATTTGCAGAAGGGATGTAGGTAAGGCCCATAGCTGCCCATTTCTTCATCAGCAACAGCTGTGCATATGTATGTAATTTGGTGTGACATTTGAAACCTTCCACCCCTGAGAGAGGTGTCAGGACAACAATAATACTTGTTGAACAGCCAATTGTAATTGATAGATTCCATGTCCAGCAGACATGTGTGCGGAATGGGCAGCTATGTATGGGGCGTAATTTTTTTGTGGATACAGAGTGCCCTTTTTTTTTTTTTTTTCAGGTGAGAGTGGTATGTCAGGTGAAGGAAGTCGGTACAGCTGGGGAGGTAGGTTGGGTAGGTAAACAAACAAGACAAACAAGACGCATACAGGGGTGGTGTATGACACATGTGGGGGGGTTACACAATTGACGAGGACGGAGGTTTGGATATCCAGAGCCCATGAGCCCACAGATGGCAACAGTGGAACTGATATCCCCACCCATAGGCAGTTGCCACTGTTCCTTCACTGCCCAGGACAGGGCTGTGCTGGGGGCTGTGTAGGCCGGGCAACAGACATGCCCATTAGTTGTGCCACCCATGCCTCAAGCTGGCATAGGGGCTCGAGAACAGAGTCCCGAATCTCCCTACGCACCACAGTCCGGACGCTACGGAGGGTGAGTGGTGGATGTTATGTGATCCTATCTCGCCTACATTCTGTACTGATGGGCTCGGAGCCGATCCTCGGCTCCGACTCAGCACGCTATGCTATAGAGTGAAGCCTCTTATTGGCTGAGCTATTCTCTATCCCAGGATGCACCACCACTAATCCCCCAGATCTCGTTTGCCGCTTACAAGCTAGGACGTGGTCTCAAACTTGGCTGAGCTAAGTGCTGTTTTTTCTTAAAGTTTTCCTGTCAGGAAATTCTTTATTTCTTACCCAAAAGCTGTTTTAACAGCTATCGTTGTGTTTCTGTGTGTTTTTGATAATATTTTGTGGAAAATTTGTGTGATTGATTAGGGAAAGGTTTCCGTTTAAGTTAGAGGGGCCTTCCCCTATTCCTTAGCGAGTTTTCTTATTTTTAGGGAGGTCAAGTACCTGTTTAAGTTAGAGGGTTCTTGGCCCTCCTTTTTGGTGTTTGTTGTACTTGTTATCTTTGGCTTTTCTTTAAAAAAAAAAAAAAAAAAAGGATTTTATTGTTGTTGAAATCTTTGTTTACTGACATAGATAGTTTTTTTCTACTGTTATAGTGAGTGGTTTACAGGCATTATGTCCAAAGAACATAGACCCTCAGGATTCAAGAAGTGCACGAGGTGCAATTATAAAATGTCCATAACCGATGATCACTCCTCGTGCGTATACTGTTTAAGCGCCAAGCACCTACAGGAGTCTTGCAGCGTGTGTCACGCCTTTTCCTCTAGGGTCCTCCAAGAGAGGAAGAATAAATTGATCTTGAAAGGGCTTATCAAACCCTCCTTCGAGGAGGCCTTATCTTCCTCTTCCTCTCCAACTAAGAAAAAGAAAGCGTCGGCTCCAACCAGCCCGTCGGAACCAACTACTAAGAAATCTAGGCAGGCTTCTCCATCGGCTCCACGGACTTCGGAGCTGAGGGCGGAACGGTCTGCCTCGATGCCTCCAGTCTCGACTCCTCTGGTTTCGGAGCCGATGACTGGGGCTTCGAGAGGCGGGTCACCTTCATCGGCTCCACTGATTTTGGAGCCGATGAGGGTTGCCGGCTCAGACTCTTCCCCTTCGGCGCCGAAGCCCTCCTCGGCACCGAGGGAAATTGTTTTGGAATCTCCCTTGGCACCGATACTGGTCGAGTCTATTTGGAGCCGGTCCCCCAGTCCTTCGCAGCCGATGGAGAAGTCGGTTCGGACCAGATCGGTTTCCTCCCGATCTTCCAAGATGTCGGATTCGGACATCGACAGGGTGCTCCTAAGACTGTTTCAGTCTCCTGTATTCCAGAAATTAGTTTCGGCTCCAGCCCATTCGGTTTCGGAGCCGATGGCCCACCCTGTAGTTCTGGTTCCTCCTCCAAAAGCCTCAGCACCATTGGAGCCGGTGCTGGTGGAGCTGATGGAGGTTTTCGGGTCGGCCCCGACCCTTACTCCAACCCCGGCTCTCGAGTCGGAGTTCGGTACATGGACCTCCTCTGTCGGCCCCGGGGGGGACGCTTTGGGACCGATGTTTTCGGTTCCGAGCCTTCCTCTCAGTGCGTCGGCTGCGAGGGTACCGTCTACTGTTGTGGCCACGGGGGTTGGACCTTCCCAGGATTCTGGCGGTCCGGCTTTCAGGGCCATGAGGAGTGTGTTGGCCAAATCTTCTTTGGCTACCTCCACGGTCTCACCAGCACCTTCCCTACATACGGAGACTGGGTCTTTGGTAGTCCCCCTGTCCGTAGACAGCGGAGCCCCGGGGCCTGAGGTCACCCCCACTGGGGGTTCCCCCCCCTCCTGGAGGTCCCTCTGAAGCTTTTTCGGAGGAACCCCCAGGGAAAAGATCGTGCAAGAGGAAGCACGTCGACTCCCCCGATGAGTCTCTCACATCAGACACCGATCTTGATGATACGGAGGGGTCCCCTAAGTCATCCTCAGATGATGTCTCCTTTGCAGACATCTTGGAAGCCCTCAAACAATGAGGCAGCTGGCATTCCAAACCCCCTTCTGCTGACGAGTTGGTGTTCCTTAAGGCCTTCGGGGCTCAGCCCTCCGCCTCCTGGGTGTCTCCGCCCTTCGACGAGCTCCTAGATTTGATCTGTCAAGGCGTGGAACATCCAGACTCTGTGGAACCGGTGCCTGCTCGCCCAAATAAGTTCTTATCAGCACCCCCAGAGAAGGAGTTTTTGACCAAAGGTGTGGCTGTAGATGCCTTGGTGGTGGCATCTGCTACCCAACAAGATGTAGCAGAGGCTTCGACGTTCGTCCATCCTCCTAATAAGGAGTCTAGGAGCATGGATCGGTACGGGAAGCACACCCTCAGTTCAGTGGCCTTTACCTTAAGGTCCCTGAACTATTTAACGCACTTCACCAGATTTCAGAGGGATCTGATCAAGGAGCTTTCAGATACCCTCTTGGGTAACCTACCTGAGCAGCTGGCCCAGACGGTTGGCTCTCAGTTGGCTACGCTGTCATCGATATCAAACTCATCCATGAGGCTCATTTCATATGCGGCCGAGGCGAGTAGAGCGCCGGGTACGGGTATTGCTCTACGGAGGCAAGCCTGGCTCCGCCTGTGTCATTTTGCGGAAGCCTTTAAGTCTTCCTTTGCCGACGCTCCCTTTGATGGGTCCTCTTTGTTTGGACCCAAGGTAAAGGACACATTGACCCGCTGCGAGCAAGAAGGTAAGACTTTGACTGCCATAGGGGCACGATTTTCCACTCCCTTTCGGCCTTATCCCAATGCTAAAAGAGGAGGGAAAATGTGGTTCCATAAATCCCAGAAGTCTTATCCCTCGCAGCAGGATGATCCCCCTTCCAGAGGCAGAGGAGGGGGAAATTTTTCTGGAAGACGCCGTCCCAGAGGTGGCAGAGGCCCCCGCAACACTGGAGACCGCGAGTCCTTTCGTGGCTCTTCAGCCTTCCACAATCCCTGAAGGATTGCCCGACTGTGCAGCTCCGGAGCCAGTCGGGGTCGTTCGAGGCACCTAAAAGCCTGGGAAGGTATCACTCAGGACCGATGGGTGCTTCGAATTATCACCGGAGGTTACGCCATCCCCTTTTCTCACTCCCCACCTCCGTCCAAGAAAATCCCGGACCCACCACCCATTCAACGGGAAATTGCAGCCTTAGAAGTCTCAAAGCTGCTTCAAAAAGGAGTCATCCAACCGGTCCCCGCAGACCAGATTGGATTAGGGACTTACTCAAGATTCTTTTTGGTGCCAAAAAAGACCGGGGACTTGAGGCCCATTTTGGATCTCAGCATTCTAAATCGTTCAGTCAAAAAGTCCAAGTTCCGAATGGTCACCTTACAATCCATTCTCCCACTTGTGGAGAAAGGTGTTTGAATGTGCTCCATAGATCTCAAGGACGCCTATTACCACATCCTGTAGATCAGGCATCCAGGAGACATTTGCACTTCAGCCTGGGAGACAGTCATTTTCAGTTCCGCGTGCTGCCCTTTGGTCTCTCCACAGCCCCCATGGTGTTCACCAAATGTTTGGCGGTCGTGACTGCTCACCTGAGGAGTCTAGGATTCCAGGTGTTTCCATATCTGGACAACTGGCTCCTAACTGCCACCTCCAGGCGTCTACTATTGCAGAACCTGCAAGCCACAATATCACTAGGCACTTCCCTTGGAATCACCTTCAATTGGCCAAAGTCTGTGTTGCTGCCATCTCAGCGCATAAGATTCATCGGAGTAGAGATAGACTCAAACCGAATGCGGGTCTATCTTCCTACAGAAAGGATACAAACTATACAGGCTCAAGTCTGAGCCTTGCTTCTCAGATCCAAAGCTCCAGCCAGGATGGTCCTGCAGCTATTGGGATCTATGTCGGCCACTGTTCTTCTAGTCCCCCTAGCAAGATTGCATATGAGAATTCTCCAGTGGCTTCTTTCGACACAGTGGTCCTTTCAGGATCTCCCTCTCAGTCACCTCATACGGATCACGGAAACCTGCAAATGGGACCTTCGCTGGTGGGTGGTGCCCTCCAGTCTGGATCAGGGATGACCCTTTGTTCCACCTCCTCCTATGGCCACTTTGACTACGGACGCCTCCCAGATGGGGTGGGGGGGGGCATTCCCTGGGCAGGTCAGTCCAAGGCAAATGGCATTCAGAAGAGAGTCTCCTTCATATCAACATTTTAGAAATGAGGGCGGTGCTTCTGTCTCTACAAGCCCTCCACGATTACCTCCCTCAGGGCGTAATTGCCGTTCACTCCGACAACATGTCAGTGGTCTGGTATCTGAACAAGCAGGGAGGGACCAGATCCTACCCTCTTTGCAGAGAGGCCATGAGAGTTTGGGAATGGGCAGTGGCGACCAGACATTTTCTGATAGCAACTCATATCCCTGGCAAATCCAACGTGATAGCCGACAGACTAAGCAGAACTATCCTCTCTCCTCACGAGTGGTCTCTGAACGATGCAGTGACAACTCAGATCTTCAGCAGATGGGGAACTCCTTGTTGCGACCTCTTCGCAACCCCGCTGAACGCAAAGTGCAGAAAGTTCTTCTCTCTCACTCCACTCTGCGGGGGAGAGTCCTATGGATGCATTAGCCCATCCTTGGCCCACCGGCTTGCTATACGCCTTCCCTCCAGTTCCCCTCCTTCCCAGAGTGATCCAAAAGGCATCTCACTTGGGGAGCAAAATGATCTTAGTTGCCCCTTACTGGCCTCGTCAGGTATGGTTCCCCTATCTTCGGAAATATGCACTGGATGGTCCATGGTTCCTGGATCAGATCCCAGACCTATTAATTCATCAGTCGGGACAACTCCACCAGTCCCTTCACACTTTGAAGTTAACAGCTTGGCTCCTCCTCTTCCGACTATAGTCAGGAATCATACCTTAGACCCGGAAGTCATACATATTTTATCATCGCCCACAAGTCTGCCACTAAGAAATTGTATACTAGCAAATGGAAGAGATTTGCTATTTGGGCTCAACTCCGGGTCTGGATCCCATCACTATTCCTGTATCGGAAGTCCTGAAATTTCTTCCCTATTCAATCAAGGTTCTTCAGTCTCTACCATCAAGGTCCAATTGGCAGCTATTTCCAATTTTCATGAATCTATAAACCCACCTTTAATGAGCAACAGATTGTGTAAAACCTTCATGAAAGGTGCTGCGCTTTTACGACCTCCGATTTCTCATCCTGCTCCTCCGTGGGATCTCGATGTGGTATTACGTGCCTTAACCTCCTCCCCCTTTGAACCGGCAGCAACATGTGATTTGAAATTTCTATCTTGGAAAACTGCCTTTCTGGTCGCGATTACTTCTGCCAGAAGGGTTTCAGAGCTTCAAGCTCTATCTGTAAAACCACCGTACCTGGTTTTTCACAAAGATAGAGTATCCCTCAGGCCTAATCCATCCTTTGTCCCTAAAGTTTGTTCCAGTTTTTGCCTGCAACAGTCATTAGAACTTCCTGTTTTCTTTCCAAAGTACTCAAACAAAGCGGAATACATCTTCCACACATTGGATGTTCACAGGCAATTGCGTTTTTATTTAGACATGACCCAACAAACAAGGAAAACAGATCAATTGTTTGTGTCCTTTTCGGATAATAAATTGGGCAAAGCCATCACAAAGGTCACTATTGCCAAATGGATCAGGGACTGTATTAGTCAAGCTTATTCTTCTTCTAATAAAGAGCTTACGACCTCTGTCAAAGCTCACTCTACAAGAGCTATGGCTACTCCAATAGCATTCCATTCTAAGCTTGCCATTAGTGACATTTGTGCTGCGGCTACGTGGCCTTCCCCGCACACTTTCATTTCCCACTACAAATTGGATGTGGCATCTCGGGGGCGAGCTTCATTTGGTTCCAAAGTGCTCAGGAGTGTTTTCGAGTGAGCCACCCAGGATTTAGGTGCTAGGGACGCTGTCCCATCAGTACAGAATGTAGGCGAGATAGGATCACATAACATCTTTTAGTTATGTACTTACCATAACTTTAGATGTTTGGGATCCCTCCCGCCTACATTCCCAATAACCCACCCTCCTTCCCCCTGCCTTGGAGATCAGAAGAGATCGGACGGTCCGAATTCTATTGTTTCATCTTGAAACATCTGGCAATGTTATATAAACAAGTTATGTGTGTGTGCATGAATGCGGACAAACAAGATCTGGGGGATTAGTGGTGGTGCATCCTGGGATAGAGAATAGCTCAGCCAATAAGAGGCTTCGCTCTATAGCATAGCGTGCCGAGTCGGAGCCGAGGATCGGCTCCGAGCCCATCAGTACAGAATGTAGGCGAGATGGATCCCAAACATCTAAAGTTATGGTAAGTACATAACTAAAAGTTCTCCTCCAGCCACACTTGCAGAGGGGGGACGAGCCCCATCCCCTGCAGCGCTTCCACCTGCAGGTGGAACAGGGCCACCGGAGGAGGGTTCGGACTCGGCACTAGTGCCAGGTGCACTCGCTAGCTGAGGTGGGAGAGGTGGGTCTGCTGGAACCCGCCTTCCCTGTCCTCCTATGTTTTGCATTATGTCATGACAGTTTGGGTTAGTGACATATAATACCATTCACAATTAGTTGTAACAGCATGCATTAGTATTCCCATTAACCAAACACCCAGATATTCACACCATTGAACAGTGTGCATACCACATGCATAATTTGAACAGCAATACACAGTCCAGCAACATGCAGGGTTAATTGATGGCAACAGGCCATCAGGTTTGGATGTATGAACAGGGCAGATGCATCAACGGACATGCAAATATATATGACCCAACAGGACAAACGTCCAGGGGTGTTAATTGTGATTGCACATACCATTTTCACGTGGAATGGGTTATATATGGTTATAGGGTGGGGTGAAGAAAATAATATTAACACCTTCAAATACCAATACATATGCTGTACATTTCTAATAGCTACAGATATATACACACTACTGTTCTAACTACAGTTTCCTATATGATAACTATTTCAACTTGGTGATATGACTGTTACTGCAACATCAATATACATTTTATTGTTCTTCATACACATTCATATCTAGCTTTGTTCAGCTACATCATCCTGCTACATTTGCTTTATATAGCTGTAGACAAGTGTGGATGTTTGGTATATCAGACAATCATCCTATCTGCATATTGCAGACTGAGAGCAACATATCCAGATTTTGGGATACACATTCCAGATGCAGCAACACTTTGAACAGATTTTGCTGTTTGGTTTTGATTCTCACATGCATTTCATTCTGTCTTGACTGCAGTATACTTTATTCAGGGGTTATTACTACTGTATTGCTGGATTCATGACACTTTCTCACACTCTCTCACTTGCTTTCATTTTACTATTCAGGATGGTACTTACTTCTAGGCTTTATTGACATGTTTTACCTGTAGTTATTACAATCCTTTCCAGCAGTCTCACTTCTGTCATGTTTCAGTATTTCAACAGGGATATATTTCACACGTGATTTCATCATCTTCTGCAGCTATACTTTTCAGCCTGCTGCAGGTTGTGTACTATTTTCTTACAGGTGGGGCATTTTATTTCAGAATTTATGTCAGACAGTTTCATTTTTCGGTTTAACTTACAGGCTGAAACACACTTTTGTAATCAAGCAATACTTGCAGACACTTTCACACTGTTACTTGCACATTTTATTCCTTAGTGACTACACTGCACTCTTTTGCTGACTGTCATACTTTTATATTTCTTTACAGTTACTGGTAGTGGATTACTGACCTGCCTGGTGGCGCAACCGCACCAGCCTATCGCCATAGGCTCTGCGGTTCACAGAACGGACACCTGCAGCTGTAATATAAATGAAGTAATATTGGAATACACATCTCCATAATATCAGCTAGTTTAATTTCTTACATACATAATTAAATGTAACTTACTCAGTAGTGGGGCGTTGGGTGTTTGTCGGGCCTCCTGGATCCAAAGGTTCAGTTGGTCCTGCTTGCGTCTCTTCAGGTCCGCATGGTGGTGACGGACCTGCTCACCAGTCCTTGGAATCCCTGTGGCACTGGTGAGATCATGAGCCAACCGGTCCCACGCCTCAGCCCTGTATGCTCCCCAGAGGACCTGGCCCTGCATGAGTTGGGCCTCATGATTGTGGACTAGGAGCCAGACCATGTACCTGGACTCCTCAATGCCCCACCTCTGTGCTCGAAAGCAACTACCCTCTCCTACTCCTGTCATTCTGCCTGCAGTTCAGTTCTACAATCGTTTATGCTGTGTATTCCCGCCTATGGTGCTTATATAGTCCGTTTTTCCCCGCACATATCTGTGATTGGCCATTTTGGAATTGTATCAACTTCAGTAAACCTGCATTGTCATGCTCCAATTTGTATTCATTCCTATATATTAGCTATTATTGCATTTGTAGGTACTGCTGTCATGGCTTAGTGGTTTGGTACCTTGACTATGGTGTATAGTATCCTGGGTTCAAACCTGGCCACTGCTTTTTATTTTTCATGACTGTCTAGACATGCTGAGGGGTGTGTCTGTGTAAAGGCAGTTTTGATACGGCTTGCTCAACGTTGCCCGTCGGTTAGCTTGTTTGCGCGGTGCACAGATCCGCGCAAACGGGGTACGCTGGTTTAAACCTCATTTGGCTATCAGCACGCATATTACGCTCAGCTCAGTTAGGGGCACATAGATTTAGCATGTTAAACCACTGCTCAGCTACGGGCACACATTTTGCACCAGTTAAACCACTGCTCATCTACGGGCAGATGCATTCACCCTGTTAAACTGTAGCTCAGCTATGGGCACATCTGGCATTTTTTATTCTTTTGTTACCTCACATTTCTTCAATATAAATGGGCTATTTCATTACATTTTACATAAAATGTGGTTTTATGTGTACATATTTGTCAGGGACTTGTTTCGTGCTTATTTTGCTAAAAATAAAAATTGGTGTTGTGGGGGCTCGAACCATGAATGCCTGCTCTTCAGCCAACATCTCTACTGCTATGCTATTGCTTCCTGGCTTATTTTGCATATTTAGTTCTTATATGCTTTCCCACTGACTGCTAACTGTAGCTGCACTACGGGCACGCCCGCGCAAACGAGCGCACACACGGTTAAACATTTTTACAATTTAAAAAAATATATAACATGTTTATTTATATGTTTTCTGTTCATAGTCTGTGGGGGCATGTGTTGTGTTCTGTTTATTCACATTTCCGTGGACTCTGTCTTGGGTGTTTACTTTGGGCACTTTTATTCTTCTGGGGGTGTGTCTACTTACAGGGCTCGGCCTACGGACACGCCCCCTACTGTCTTACACGGACCGTGTTAGCCTTAGGTGTGATTCAGCATGCTCTCATGAATATACAAAGCATGCTGACATCACTCCATTTAACTGCAGCCTCCGTGTATGAGTTATAACTCTTACATGGAGGCTTCGTGAATCCTGCCCAGTGAGTTTTCCTATTTAGGTTATGTAATAGGACAAAATGTGTTTTTATATTTATGTTTTTTATAATGAATGTGTTGTTTAAATTACATTTGCTTTCCTGTCATATTTTGCATCTTTTATTTCACAATTCATCAGTTTATGTTTTTTGCTTTGTGTGGATTGGCTGTTAGGTATGTAAGAGCTCTTTGATTGGCATTTGGTTTAATTTGGGCTCTTATTGGTTATTCCTTTTTTGGGGGCTTGGCAGTCACAAGATGTTCTAACTCAATCATAAAATACTATTTAAAGCTCTGTATTTTCTAAGTCTTCCTCTTCCTACTCCTCTCCTGAGTATCCCACAGAGGAGATCCCATGGAAGAGGATGAGCAAAAGGAGGCACTTGGATTCTGCTATGGCGACAATAGCAAAGTGGATAACCAGTTGCATATCTCTTGTTTATGAGAAAAATTATTTGAATTTGCCTAGTCCTCCAAAAGCCCATTCAACAAGATCAATAGCTGCATCAGCGGCTTTTTCAACTACAATTCCTATTGATGATGTCATCCAAGTCTCATATCTTCGTGACCCATTATAAGTTGGATATGGTTTCCAGGAGCAGACTGTCCTTTGGCTCCTTGGTGCTCCAGCATGTCCTTCCTTGAGGCTACTCAAGAAATCATGTTGCTGGGGACTCAGAATGAGGACAACATCAGATTTATTAGTTATGTATTTAACATAACTTGACATCTGTGTTGTCCTCTTCTCATTCTGCTTCCCCTTCCCAGCCAGCCATCTCCCTCCAAAACACATTGGTTCTAGAGGATCTGGAAGAGACTTTGTTGGAACCTACATTCTAGGTTGAGCCCTTGTTTCTTCTTTCTTCTCTCTTCTGTTTATAAGGGGCAGCAAACTCGATCTCAGGAGGTTGAGCTAGGGGCAGAGAGTTGTGGGTAAGGGACAAACTTGAGCCTGGAAGCTGACGTCTGTGGAAGGGGGCCAAGTCAGATATGAGAACCAAATCCATAACCTATCAGTGAAGCAGACTGAGAAGAGGACAGGATAGATACCAAGTTATGGCAAGTACATAACTAATAATTTCCTCAACACTTTATGCACATAGTTTATTCATGGCTTAAGAAAACTTGTGTTTTTAAGCTAGTTTAATGCATTTTTTGTATGTCTGTATGAAATCACATATCTGTAAATGTCATCCATAAGTGTTGTTTTATTTAATGCATAATTTCATGGCTAACTTTCCTATCTTTGGAAGAGCAGCCTGCTGTAGTTGTCAGTTGTAAAACTTTGCAGATAAAATCTGATCTCTGTTTTTTTAGTTAGTATCTGTGGGGTTGAAGGCTCAGTGATGGTCATATTTGTAAAGCTAACTTGTGCTTGAGTGTAGCTTACTGTACACACAGTACCTGTAGAAATGTTGTCATAATAACTTTCACGGTAAGATTCTTCAATTCAGATACTAATCAAATTTTTATATCTATCTATTCCACATGGAATAGAAGTGGCTCCACTTTGCGATTTTTAATTGGCTCGTATACTGGCATACAAGTCATTCAGAATTGCCAGTTGCTTGAGTTTTGGTTAACAGAGGCTGTGCTGTATGTATTTATATATCTATCTATCTATATATATATATATATATATATATATATATATATATATATATATATATATATATATATATATATATATATATATATATATATATATATATATGTGTGTGTGTGTGTTTGTAAAGAAATTGGTCTGTAGAACTCTGAAGCACCAGTTATCACCAAAAACTGATTGGCTATCACTCCAACTCTCATGCTGTAAAATATAACAGGGAGCATGTAACTCAAGAACCCCCCCACCCTACTTGTATATACCAACTCTGAGATCACACAGTATTGGTGAAACAGCATATTTCCCATGACTGCTTATTTATTTTGTACCTGTACCTTCTAGCATCTGGTTTGCCAACAGAACAGCTGTGGAACATACACATAGTGACACACATGCACACACATACCTTTAAACATACGTACACATGCAGCACAGCTAGCCAACCTAAACAGTATGTGTTCTGAAAGAAATCAGGAGTCCTGACAGTTTGCACAAAGTTAAGGAGACTATGCAAACTCCATTCACACATAACTGGAAGTTAGGATCAAGTCCTAGAGCTGTAAATTAGAACCAGTAACCTCTGTACAACCACATCATTCATGTACAAGTACTACAGGAATTTCTTACAATGTCCATATTGGTCCTTAAACATTAAAGGTATGCATCAGCTCCATCACAAAGAAGACTGAAACCATGACAGCCAGCCAGCCAGATGACCCAGATGGTCAGTACTAGATCACTGCTACAGTAGCATAAGCTATTCCCATTTTTCAAAGCTTTGGAACAACTTTCATGAACCCTGCTGTTGGCTCAAGCAGAGACACATAAACGGAAGAGTTTGTATGACAAAAGTTTCAGATGTATTTTATGCTATGAAATGTTTATTTTGAACGGTCATGTCCATTCAAGGGATTTCTATTTATTGGAATGCTTGTGTAAAAATTATATATGTAAAAAGCTGTTTTTATTTATTTATTTTCTACTGTTCTGTTTAGAATATTGAATGGAGGTGTAGTAAATTGTGTTTTGGGGGACAGTGATAATATATTTTACCTCAGAACCTATGTTCATCATATTGATTACTGCTGAAGTAGCCTTGACTATGTGAGTTATATCCTACCAAGAATATAACAGCTGACCAGCTTCCAAGGCTTCAGGGCACCTTCCACTTGCCCTAAGCAGCTCAAGCTGAGCTGACTAAAAGACAAGAAGCCCTTCAGAGCTTTACTGCCGCTGAAGAGCGTTTTCTTCTGAGTCTTTCAAGGATTGACAGTTGGCTTGTACTTTCCTTTGCTGGGCAGATAAGTTCCCTTTGGGGTAAAAAAAAAACTTCCATTTTCTTAATTTTGTTGATGTTTTATTACATTCCTCTTCAGAAAAGTTATTTTATACCTAAAGTATTGTGTTTTAACTGACTGTCTTCCGACTGTTAAGTACTTTTAAATGGAGCTCTTTCTGTCAGTTTAAAAGTAGTGGAAAGTAACTAAAAATGTTTTTCTTTTGAGAAATTGAGTTTATTTTTCTTTTATGGGGCTGTCATGTTGTTTTAAGTGCTTTTTACTGTATTTTTTCTAAGTAACTTTTTTTTGGACTGTATATTGCCAATATTTGCTGGTCTTCCCTGGAAACAGGTACAGTTTTTGACTTTCACATGGAACAGGCTACCAGTCCCATGGATGGACCTTCTTCCAGCCACAAAAATAAAAAGTTGAGAAAACACCCTTCGCCACCACAGTGGGCTAGCAGTTTGCCTTAGACATAGGTGGGTGACTGTGCCGTGGCCATTTGTTGTACCTCAGATCACTCATCCTTTACCCTGGATCCCTGTAGTATAGCAACTACAGTCACAATGGACCAAGCATTAGCCACATCCTCTGCAGATGTTGGGGTCTCCTCAGTGGCCAAGAGATACCACTCTTATCAGACATGGGAGAGGGGACAGGGAAGGTTTCCCTGTTTTGTCAGAATGCTGTGCCCATCCATGCTGATGATATTCTTCATGTTTCACTGTTGCAGTCATCACACTTGGGTTATCTGCCTGCAGGTAGCCCTCAGTAATCCCGAATACCAGAGTCTTGGGATTTCTGCATCGGATGCTGTCATCTCTTCCATGACATCAGGTTGTCAGGGGTATAAAACATGCAGCTGATGCCATTACATCAGTCTTTCTTGCCGAGAAGGAGCCCGAAGCAGAAGCAGTTTGCAAGTGCCGGTTGGCCACTACCTGAAATTTTCATTTTTCGAGTTTCAAACCTGAAGTCTTCTAAAGCTAAGTACCCCATTGGGGATTCTTTTTTCTTGCTCTAACCAATGTCAGAAAAAGTTAAATAATTGTCTTGCCTGTGGAAAGCAAATACCTCACAGAGATTTTCATTCTTACTGTGTCACCTGTTTAGGCCCAGACCACGATGTCCCTCGCTGTCAGTTTTGTGCCTTGTTTAATGCCCGAACCATTCGTCGTCAGGCTATTTTTGTAGCTAAATTCTTTCGCTCTCATTCTCCATTTTCCAAAATGGCTTTGGTAAACCATCCGACTACCGATCATCTGAAAAAGCGCAAACACAAAGACAGAGACAGACTGCATAGGACAAAAACTGCCGACGATGCTTCCGTTAAGGTAGTCGCCAGTCCACCGGTACTCAGTGAGGGGCCTTTGCAGCTCCTGATGCCCGCTTCTACAGATTCGCAGGCCTCTGCTGAGACCCATTCAGAGTCCGGTATGCCACAAGATGCTTCTTCGACTATGGAACCTGCGGATGTCTCTACCTTGGATGGGTCCAGAGCCGTTGTGCAGGCACCAGCTTCTGAGGGTGTATTCTGACCTACCGATAAAAGTCTTTCAGCTTTTCCTGGTTAGGGGTCACCACAGCGGAACTCCGGGCCGCTCATGATTGGCAGTGGATTTTATGGTGCCGAGTTGCCAGCTCGACGCCCAACCTTCAGCGAAGGCACGCCCATTCACACTCGCACCTACCTGCATGTCTTTAATGTCACTCGACTGTGGGGAGGACATGCAGACTCCACACAGAAGGCGCTCCAGCCAAGAATCAAATGGGAGAACCTCTTTCTGTGAGGCAACAACACTAACCGCTGCACCACCGTGGCTTCGACAGTATTGTATTCCGACCAACCGATATTCGTATTAAACCAGCATCTTCATTTTTAACTAAATCTGCCGAGTTTCTCAGGCCCAGAATTCACACTACGCCTAGAAAACCTATGTCCAAAGCACAAGCTCAAGTTCCCATGCCACAAAAACAAATGCTTAGAATGGCTGAAGACCTTATTACTCTAATTAGGGGAAGCCAGCCTTCTCCTGCTAAAAGTCAAAGAATTGAATTTCCTTCTGATTCTACAGACCAGGAGTCCCTTGTCTATGACCCTTCTGATTACCAAGACATACCCTTATCTTACTATGAGGATTCAGATGCAGAGGAATCCATTCCCTCTGCCTCCCCTCCAGAGTTTTCTTTTGGTGAAACCTTGCATACCTTAAGAGAACATTTCCGCTGGGAATGCCAGGAATATCCTCAGTCCAAAAAGAGACTCAGGGAATTTTTAGATTTGTCTCAGCACAGGCCTCTAGCTATACCCCCATCCTGGATATTGTAGATGATGTCTTCATGCAATCCAGTCTTACTCCTGACACTTTACCACCAACTTTTAGAAAACCTGACAGGTACTACAGAGTACCTGACTCTCACAAATTTCTCTTTAAGAATCCCACTGCGGACCCAGACCATTTCCCAGGGACCTAGAGGCATTAAGGCTACAGCAAAAAACCCTACCCCTTCAGACAGGGATTCTAGAGCTTTAGACAGATGTGGTAAGAAGGTATATACATCTGCAACTCTTAACATCAGGGCTTGGAAATAATTAAACAAAACATGGTGTTACTTCCAGATTGTGCAGAAAATAAAGATTTACAAGAGTTAATGCATTCTGCAAAGTTAGCAAACATACTTTGCAGTGTGGGTTTGATGCCTTAGAAGCATCTTGCAGGGATGCCTTCACTGGGTCTGTACTGAGAATGCATGCTTGACTGAAAGAACAAGTCTTGCCAGACCATGTCAAAGCAAAATTACTAGATGCTCCATTAAATCAGGATAATTTGTTTGGCACAAAATCAGAAGAAGTTCTTAAACAGATGGAAGAAAAAAGCTTAATCTATGCAAACTGTCAAATATTTCTTACAGGTGCAGCCACCTAAACTGTCAAATATTTCTTACAGGTGCAGCCACCTAGATTCAGTAGGCATTAGCCTTCAAAAACTGGTCCTTTCCAGTCCCTCCCAGGCCTACTCAGTCCAAACCCAGAGGAAACAGACCACCAAGACTACAGTCTCAGGGTATGCAGAGATCTAAACAATGGAGTGTTCCCACCTCAAAAACAAGGAGTGGTAAGCCACCCCCTTATGGAAAAAGTTCACAATGACTTTCCAGTTATCCTTCTCAGCCATGCCCAAGTACTTGCACCCCTAGGAGGAAAACTCACCCTTCATGCAAAAAACTGGATGTCCATTACTCAGGACTGATGGGTTCTAAACATTGTATCCCAGAGATACAGATTCTAGTTCCACTCACTTCCAACACTAAGCGGGTCACCAGACCCTCCTGCAAACTAGTGGGCAGAAGCTCACAGCCAAGTACTATCCGTTCCCCATATCAGGGCTATTCAACCTGTTCCAGTAGAACAAAGGGGACAGGGTTTCTACTCCAGACTGTTCCTGGTGCCCAGAAAAGAGAGCTCTTGGTGCCCTATCCTGGCACTATCAATTGTCAACACCTTTCTGGTGGTCCCAAAACTCAAAATGCTTACACTGCAACAGCTTCTTCCTATGCTAGCCAAGGATGCCTTGTTAGTCACCCTAGACTTAAAAGAAGCTTATCTTCACATCCCCATAAGGGAGTCTTGCAGGAAATATTTACATTTCAGGACAGGCTGTATGCACTATAAGTTCTCTGCACTTCCCTTTGGCCAATCTACTGCGCCCAGAGTATTCACACAAAGTGCCTGGCTCCAGCCCAAAGAAATATTCAAATTTACCCATACTTGAACGACTGCCTGATTCTGGTGGACAGTCAGGAATTGCTGCTTCAGTACCTGGCATTTGTAAAAAGGCTTCTGACTTCACTGGGATACACCATCAACAAAAATAAATCACAACTGGTGCCCAGCCAACATATTGTATTCCTAGGAGCAAGCTTGAACACAACTTCCCAGATGGCATTCCTCACTCCAGAAAACCAGGTCCATTTGACAAACTATTTCAAACTAATGGCCACCCAAATCCAGCTATTTGCAAGGAAAATACTGCAAGCCCTAGGGTTCATGGCCTCATGCATACTGCTAATTCCATATACAAGACTGCATATGAGGAAACTTCAATGGTACTTATAAAGTCTCTGGTGTCAACATTCTCAGGACCTGGAAACAGTGATTCCTATCATACTTTGTCTAAGGGCAGAGTTTCTTTGATGGGCAGAGGCATGCAACCACAACAAGGGACTTCCTTTCACTCAACTCCTTGCCACTCAAAACCCTACATACATACATAACAGCAAAAGGAGGAAACTGTTGCAGAAACCGGGGAATTTCCAGGATGTAAAATACTCCCTTAACAGCTGCAGTAAGAAGCAGAGATCCCTCATAACATCCATCAAAGCTAGTTACAAACATAATATAGCCAAAGATGACAAAGACAACTGCAAGCCGTTCAATAGTTATGTGAGGAATCTAAATGGCAATGCTCAGAACTCCTCTGAGCTACAACATGATGGCATTAAATATACTGCTCCCAGGGATATTGCCAATATCCTGGCAGTTTGATTCAGTGCCAACTGCACCCGCCCTCCCAACCCCCAAAGGGCCCATCTCAACACGGAAAGATTGCCAGATTCCAGTAATAATGGCCACATAGGTAAAACCTACACTCTACAGAGCTATGACAACAGCAGCCATGGGACAAGTCAACATCCTGGGCTGTGTACTACATGAGCTACAGATTGAACTGGCACCTCACCTACATGCCATGTCTAATCATAGCCACACCTCAGGCTTCATGCCTACTGTGTGGTGCACAGCTACAGTTATCCCTGTCCACAAGGGGGGATCCACCTTGGATCCCGGGAACTACAGCCTCAGCAGTATGACGTGCCTGATCTGCAAGGCCATGGAATGTATTATCATGGAAATTAAAACAAAGACATTGGCAACCTGCAAGCACTAGACCCTAACCAGGTTGGGTTTGTGAAGGGCCGATCATGTCACCTCAACCTGAATGACAACTGGGAATCCATCTCCAGAGCTGTGGATGAGGGTAAGGTGGTTCACTCAGCCTATCTGGTCCTCGCCAAGGCCTTTGACACCATCCCCCAGTCTAGAATCATAGATAAATGTATCAAGCTTGCCATTAATCCCTATGTCACCCAATTTATTGCCAACTGCTGTACTGACAGAACCCACACTGTAAATGTAGGTGACACCAACCCCAGCCCCAGACAAGTGAATGTTGGAGTACCTTAGGGTTCAGTACTGGTACCGCCCTTGTTTGGCATCTACTGCTCTGATGCACAGTCCAACAGTAAGTGACTCTGGCAAACAAAGGTCGCAAATGACTGCACACTGAGAGCCAATATTGAATCCCCACATGATGTGGATATTCTACAGAAGGGACTTACAGAAATACATGCTTTGTGCCTGAGGCATGGTCTCAAGATTAGGGCCAAGAAATATGTAGTTATCCCCTTTGAGAAGGGACATGTACCTGTGAAATACCACATACGTGGCAGTACACTAAACACCTAAAGTTTGATAACAGACTTAGGGACACAGGTGGACAGTGTTTTCACCTTTGATAACCACATCACCACAACAGTCAGGAAACCAACCTATGTGGAACACCTCCCACTAAGGGCTTTACATCCAGGAAAAGGAGGCCATTGTCCACTGTAGTCATCTCTCAGTAGACCCAGTACAGACTACAATGGCCCATTATGTATGTACCTCACAAGACATCTGCAACAACTAGAGAGGCTGCAGACACACCTCAGGAAATGAATCACAGGCCTAAACCACATGCTCTATGCTGACCGTTTGAAAATCATCCAGCTGTACTCTGTCACATATTGTGTTTTCAGAGGTGATCTCTGCTTAATATACCATGCCATGTCAAACCCACAGCTGTTGGACATGCTACACTTAAAGAATTCCAAACCCTCACTGCCACATGCTCCAGGGATCCAAATTTTGTCATCACAATGAACAATACATGCTGGAGCGATGTGTTCCTGAACCAGAGACTGCCCTAACTCTGGAATAGACTGCCCATGCATATCAAGCAGTGTGCCTCTTTGGCCCTTTTCAAAAAGAACCTGGATGATTGGATGGGAGATAGGAAATTGACCCCAGGGATCATGTCAGCTGCCCTGCTAGACAGGGCTCCAGGGAAGTAAATATTGTGGGAAGACATAGTCAGGGAATTGTCATGTCTAGGCATGTATAGGCCCTAGGGCCAATAGCCTAGTATCAACCTATGAACCTATGAACTACACTTTCCATTGCCCATCCTTGGCAAGGTTGCTGATGTCATTCACTTTGAAATACACCTTTGGGGAAGGAGTAGCCCAGTAATCTCCATGGTGTGTCCTATAACTGTGTAATGCTGTAGTGTGATGTACTAGTTAGGTAGGAATTCTTATCCCAGACATGGCAACTGTGAGAACTGGTGTGTGTGTGTGTGTGTGTGTGTGTGTGTGTGTGTGTGTGTGTGTGTGTGTGTGTGTGTGTGTGTGTGTGTGTGTGTGTGTGTGTGTGTGTGTGTGTGTGTGTGTGATTCGTATTCTGTGTGGAGGTAGCTGTGAGTGTGTAACAACTGGAGTCATTGTGGAGCGGATTTTACAAATTTCTTATATTGTGGGCCTGTTAATATGTCACAATGTCCACCTTACAAGGATAACAGATGTCAAACACCAGAGAGGCTGGGGTAGGCAATCCATACCCCTACGTATGACATCAAGGTCTGGGGAACAATATAGGCAACCCTTGTATTACCCAGAGAACACTCTCAACCCATGTCTCATGCACAAATACACTCGGCTAGGCAACAACCACTATGTTGGTATTTCCCTGCATATTGCCCACAGATAGTAACCATGGTGTGATTGCAGTGGACTGCAGTGGGCATGGCACCCTGTCTCATCCCTAAAATAGGCACATAATTGCATACAGTGCTTCTTCACTGCGTTCCCCACTGGACACCTGCAACAACTGTAAAGCCAGCAAATGTAACCCGCAAAGGACATACCATGCCTTATACACATGCCCTGTATAGACAGATGCCATGGACACCAGGGAATACCTGTATCATGCTGTAAAGGTAGGTTCAGGGTCAACCTGGTGTCCATTTCCAGTTCTCACCCCATGAGGCCAGGAATGGCACATCTGATGATAATCTCTGTACACAACATGCCCCAGACACCCCAGTATACTTCCACATGTCACAGAACATGAATGTGGGACATGTGCACATCCCAGACACCATCCATGTCATGGACTATAGAACACATACATGGCAAGCATTGCACAGTAGTGGCCACCCACAATAGTAACCCAGATAACTGGATGGTGAATACAATACTCACCTGTGTGGGCCAATCCAGACACGACACTACACCCCTGGGCCACACAGCAGACCATTGTCATGTGGCCTGATGCCAAGGTATACCCTTTACCTTGCCTTGTACTTTCTTCTGGCACAGTCAACCACTACACACCTGTGAAGCAATGCACCCATGCATGTCAGTACTGGCAACCTGTGTCTGTGTAGGTGTGTGTGTGTGTGTGTGGAGTGTAATGATTTGGATGCCATTCACACTGTCTACACCTCCCACTGGCCTACTGAAGCATGCCTTCTGATGTCAGACACCCTGGCATACCCTTTGCTCATATAGCATCCTGATAACCCCTGTGGTGCATGTGATACCTGCATTTTACTGTATTGTGGCAAACTAGCTAGTTAGGAAGTCTAATCCTGACCCTGCCAACTGTGATAATGTGTGTGAGTCCCTGAGAGAGTGTGGCTGTGTCGACCTTGACACCTGTTTATGTGTACAGGCATGTGTACTACACCTACCTTATCCCTCCTTTATCACTGTTGCAGATGTCACTCACCATCGAATATACATTTGGACAGCTCCCCAACATATAAGCTCTGCGGCGCATGCAGTAACTGCATAGACATGTGATAGCAAAACATAGTTAGGCAGGGGTTTGAAACCCCGTACTCATAAGTGTGTGACACAAATATGCTTAGGTTTTACTGTCCCACCCTTTCCCTGTCTTTGTCTTTGTCTGTCTCTCTCACTCCCTCTCTGGTGAATGTGGAGAAGTATACCCGCTTTGCTTAGGCAGCAGCTTGTGTTTTGTAAGGAATGCTCATGATCAGCTGATGGCCTCTGCATGAATTGCAGTCCCCCACTAGCTGATTGCATGTGGGACAGCTGCGGTAACATTCCCATAGCCAACTGCATGGAAACACGCCTCTATAACTGGGAACATCATGTGGGTGTTGGCCCTTTTCATTCACTGTGAGCAGGACTTCATGTCTGTGTTTGGCAAACAGCATCACAGATGGTAGTGGGATATAGCTCTAACAACATACACTGTGGAGACAGGCCAACAAACAGGAGGGGGATGTTACAGACATGACTATAGAATGTAAGTGTTGCTCTTCTGCATTTGGAGTAATGTTGGTTTAACAGGGTTTGTGTGGATATGGCTGGTCTACATGATTTAATACCTGTCATGACAGTGTTATGTGTTTGAGGAAACACCCACCTGTAGGGTTATCTGCAGACTGGTCAGTGCTTGGGGTCTTATGTGTCTTGTGTTACTCACAGATCACCTATCTTAGAACTGCAGAAGCACAGTCTGAGGATTGCAGTCAGTACATGGTGACAGCCATATGTTCATAGGTTGGTACTAGGCTATCAGCCCTAGAGCCTATACAAGCCTAGCCATAACAATTCCCTGGATATTTCTTCCCACAATATTTATTTCCCTGGACCCCTGTCTAGCAGGGTGACTGACATCATCCCCAGGGTGTATTTCCTATCTCCCATCCAATCATCAAGGTTCCTTTGGAAGATGGCCAAGGAGGTGCTCTGCTTGACATGTATGGGCAGTCTTTTCCAGAGTATGGGGAGTCTCTGAGTCAGGAACCTATCCCTCCAGCATGTTTTGTTCATTGTGATGACAAGGTTTAGATTTCTGGAGCATGTGGCTCTGAGAGATTGGGATTTCTTTAAGTGGAGTATGTCCAACAGCTCAGGGTTTGACATGGCCTTGTATGTTAAGCAGAGACCGCCTCTAAGTAGACAATATGCCACAGAGTATAGCTGGAGTTTTTTTAGAGGGTCAGCATATGGCATCAACTTTAGGCCTCTGATTCTTTTAGTGAGGTATTTCTGTGGCCTTTCCAGCTGTTGCAGATGTCTTGTGAGGTACATACCAAATGGGGCGTTATACTCTATAATGGGTCTAATGAGGGATGAGTACAGTGGGGCAATGACCTCCTTTTTTCTGGATGAAAATCCCTTAGTGATGAGGTGTGCCACATAGAAGGATTTCCTGACTATTGTGGCAATGTGGTTATCGAAGGTGAGACCACTGTCCACCTATGTCCCTAAGTCTCTCATCACACTTCTGATGTTTAGTGTACCACCACCTATGTGGGAATTCATGGGTACATGTTTTTTTTTCCAAAGGGAATAAGTATACATTTCTTGGCATTAAGCTTGAGCCCATGGCTCTGGGACCAAGCATCTGTTTCTGTAAGGCCCTTTTGTAGAATATCCACATAATTTGGGGATTCAATAATGGCTCCCAGTTTGCAGTCATCTGTGAACTTTGTTAGCCAGAGTCCCTTAGTGTTGGCCTGTACTTCAGAGAAGTAGATGCCAAACAAGAGCGGTCCCAGGACTGAACCCTGAGGTGCTCCACTTGTTACTTGTCTGGAGCTGGATTTGTAGTCGGCTACTTTTACAGCCTGGGTTCTGTCAGTAAGCCAGTTGGCAACCCATCGAGTGATGTAGGGATTTATGCCCAGCTTAGTAAGTTTATCTATGATTCCGAGTGGGAGATGGTGTCGAAGGCCTTAGTGAGGTCCAGATAGGCTGTGTGGACTGCCTTACCCTCGTCCATAGCTCTGGAGACTGATTCGAAGAAGTCAATCAGGTTCAGGAGACAAGATCTGCTTTTCACAAAACCAAACTGGGTGGGGTCCATTGTTTGAAGGTTGCTAATGTCTTTGTTTATGAGAGTTACTGATTTCATATCCCTCATAGGACATATGTCACAACAAACCCTGTTACAACAGTAAATGTATGAGGGTATCACAGCAATATGCCAATATTGGCCAAGCCACACGTCTATCAATCTTTGTACATATGTTATGCAGTAAGAGGTGCATATGTTCTGTACACCATTATGTATTGACATCATACCTGATAGCAAGCTAGTCAGATAGACTGCTAGATGTGTTATGTATAGTAGGGGTTATTTCTTTTCTTGATGTTGAAGTTAGCAGGAATCATGATGATACTTTGCCTACATGGGTTTTCAGGAAATTCCCCGAGTACAACTCATTTTTGCATGCCTCTAGCTTCCACCCCAGACATATCATCTGGAATATCCCCAAATCACAATTCCTCAGGGTAAAAATAATTTGTTCAAGCCAGGAAACATTTGAAGATACCAGGGATGATTTGATACAATGTTTTTGAGAGAGAGGTTACCCTTCTGGGACTATTAGTACAGCTTGTCACTGGGCTTCCACTCAAGACAGAACTAAGCTTTTACAATATAAGGACAAACCAAGAGGTTTACGTAATCCTTTGGTTCGTCTGGTGATGACATATGGACACAATACATGGGGGTTTATGAATATTATTAATAGACATTGGAACATTCATATGGCCGAGGAGAGATTACACCCTTTTTTGGGTGATAGATGCTCTTTTTCATTCAGGAGAGGAAGCACATTGGGTTCCCTCTTTAGTCACTATAAGAGGGTGGGACCTAGTTCTATGGTTCCCACCCAATGTACACTCACAGGTGGCCCACTGATAGGCTGCATGCCATGTGGTCATTGTACTCATTGTCCTAGGGTTCAGAAAACAAGGGAATTCAGTAGTCGCAACACATTGGTGGTTTTCAACATCAACTTTTGGGCTAACTGCAGCACAGAATGGGTTGTCTATTTGGTCACTTGTTCATGCTCCTCATTCTGTGTGGGACAAACTTTTAGACCTTTTCGTCTCAGGATTGGGGAGCATCTTAGTGATATTAGAAAACAACGTCCTACCAATGCTTTGTATAAACATGTGTGCAAACACAATACTGCATCTTTTTATTTCACTGTTATAGATTGTATTGTGGGTAATATAGGGACAAATCAGGATGGCACGACATACTTAATTTTAAGGAATGTAAATGGATTATTAAGTTAGGAGTTTTATTTCCACCTGGGCTTAATGACCAGTTATGAATGCACCAATGAACTGTTTTATGTACCATATGTATATGAGTGGATTTTTGGTTTGCTCATGTTTACTCCCTGAAAAAGGCTATTACAGCTGAAACCGGTTTGGGGCAGGTAGTTGGGCTTATTTCCCTCTACCTTGTTATGTGACTTTTTTATTATTTGTATTAAACTGTGGGTTTCCACCTTTACTGCTGGCTTTCTTTTGTTTGGTTATTTCTGAGGACATAACCTGGGCATTCTGTGGTTGTGTGTACAGTAGTGGGGTCTGTGTACTTATAGTGATTGTCAACAGTATGTGTATTGCACATATGTACATTGACCTGTGTACAGACTGTGGTAGATGTCATTGTTCTTGGTCCTGCTCTATCTGATATTACATGCTGCTCCAGTGTATGGTACCCTATCAGCTCGCATGTTTGTAGGGCCAAACACACAGGTGTCCCATACCACAGACAGGCATTGGACCACACTGTGTCGTGACCCAGTATATGTAGGATTAGTGTGTGAGTGGTACATATGAGGATGGTGTTGATCAGGCAGTATATACAGTGTAATATTAAGCTTGCATAACATATGTGGCTGTGGCTGTGTTCACATTGGTTGTGGGTATGCACTTTCACACAGGTGTCTGTTACTCTGTGCTGTGACATGCCTGTAGAGCCTGCTATATTTGCAGGTAGATGTGTATTCCCCCATATGAAATGTAGGCCAGTGTTGTGGCAGTCTGCCTGTAGTTTGCAAAGTGCTTTGTTACATGCCTAACAGCTTAGTTTAATTACACAGTGTGATGTTATGTCCAAACATTCGCAAGATGTACTGCTGCCGGGCCACCATAATTGTTGTGTATTTCTGACAAAGCTGTGGGATGCTGTACAGATGTATGTCACTAACTACTGGGTAGTATGTGGCCATGTGACCTTTGCACCACCAGTTATTATGTGTCAGGACAGACAGGAGTGTGTGAATGCATAAACTGTGTTGGCATATGTAGTCCAGTATTTACGTGATATACCCATGTACATAGCTGTTAACATCCACATTGTCTGGCTTGGTCCACATGTCTCACACTAAGGAGATCTGTGTATACCTCTGGACTAACCAGAGTGTGCCAGACTGTCCACATATATTGGTTATATCTCTGCTGTAGTCCACAGGATCATTAATGTGCTATCAGTGGTACTGTACTATTATGTCCTTAGGATGTCTGTCAGTAACTGATGACGTACATGTCAATAGCAGATGTGACCTACCACACAAAACATGTCTGGTAAGACAACCCCTGTTACAGTAGCAAAAGTCTACATATATAATTGCTATACATACATGACATCCCCTTGCACTAAGAGGTTGAGACAATTGGTGCTGAGGTAAGACTCCACTCCATGTTCTGGACATATATGTATATATATATATATATATATATATATATATATATATATATATATATATATATATATAGATATATATAGATATATATATATATAGATATATACACATATACATATCTACATACATATATGGATATGTTTATGTACATATATATACATACACACACACACACACACATATATATATATATATATATATATATATATACACACACACACATATACACATCTATATATGTCTACACATATACAGATATATAGATATATATGCACATATAGTTATAGATATCTACATATATATTGACATAAATAGATATACATGTACATATATGATGTACATACACACACACACACACACACACACATATATATATATATATATATATATATATATATATATATATATACACACACACAGAGAAATCTCTAAATGGCTATATATATGATGCACTATACAGATATATGAATATATATGTGTATATACATGTAGACATATATCTACATATGTATATGTATATATCCATATCCTTGACATGTGTAAATATTACTGTTGTGTATACTTTCCCAGATGTATCACACCGTATGTATCTGATATGTGTATATTTAGATATAACAACATATGTGATATAACAGTAATATCACTAACAAGTACTATACAATTGTAGAAGTCACAGCAATTGTTCAATACTATTCATTATGCCTACTGACAGACATATTGGAAAAACAACAACTGTCTTAACAGCTGTCATGGCGTAGTGGTTAACTGTTGTGATTATACTGTACAGGGTCCTGGGTTCAAGACCTGAGAAGACTGTTTATTTTGTTGCTGGACAGAACAAGGGCTGTTGGATACAGAGTGGTTAAGGCAGTTTTAAGCAACTTTAAGCATGTTTGCATGGGTTTGCATGAAGCTAAGCAGTGCTAAGGTACAATTAAATGTGCGGGTGCTTACACCATGTAGACTTCTCTTACCAGTGTGCAAATGTGCTTAGCTGTTATATTGCAGCAATGCTGACACTTGCTAAGCATGGCTCAGCCTTGGTGGCCAGTGCTCACATCCCAGTCTGATAACATAGCAGGGTAAAGACATCTGTAATAGGTGTATGTACTGCCATGTACATAACATGTGTCTATGTGCTGTCATTACAGTAGGAAGGGGTGTGAGTCTCCTGTCTGGGACACTTGAGTATATATGACCTGTACAACACTCTTATCCATGTAAATGTGTTACATACAACTGTAATATCCCAGGTTATGTGCAGTCACAGTGGCATGTAGTGCATCATGATGTTACTACTGTTGACAATGCTTTTCCAAGCAAGAGTAGATTGCTAATTGTAGTACTGCCAACAAACACCCCTGCATGGATAGATGGACTCTGAGTCCTCACTGTCATGTTCCTGGTTTGTGAGCTGGTCACATTATATATTTCCTACTGGATAATGATCTGACATGTGAAAATTAATTGTAGACTACTGTCTGTATAGCACATGTCAATGAGGGCTGCCATCATGTAGTAATGGCATAGCTATTGGTGTCAGACATCTATCTGTCAACACATTCATCCTACTGCATAGCTAGTTGGTGTGTTGATGTCTGTCAGTCCCTGTACAGATTTGCAGATGTCAGGTATCCAACTTGGATACGTACAGGCAACCTATGCTTGTCTGACACTGACATGTCTGCCCAGCTGGGTTATAACTGGCACAGATAGGACACACCACCCTGTACGCACCACATGTCATGGATACCTCCACTACACTACCACAGTCAACAGAATATGCTTGGGTACAGGTCTCCAAGACAGACACTAACCATGTTATGTAATACATGTTGCATATATGTCAACTGGAGCACCTCACCGGCCATTTGCAGGAGGCACCCAGAGGATTGGCTGATGCATGTCACCCTCACCCTGAGGGTCACCAGAGTGGTGTCTGTAGATAGATTGTCTGCTAGCACATGGCAGGAGGCATGATACCACTGTACACACATCCCCTACACTGCCCATCTCTCCATGGACAATAGCCAGGTACACACCTATGAACACCTGCACCGATGCACCCCAGTACTGACAAATGTGTACATGTGCATTACTGAGGATATCAGTGTCTGTGTGTTAGTACACTTGTAGATAGGAATACCCTGAGGCCCTTCACACACACCGCAACACACATTGCCATAGTTAGATATGGCTGCTGCTGTACCGGACATTACATGTACCTTGTTATGCTTCTCTCCCTAACGGCTACCTGGGCCTTGCAGTACCAGCACAGCACTGTTGTACAAATGGGTTGATAGGCATGGGATACCCACTGAGTTATGGCAACTGTGTGTATGTCTACATGCATGTATATATGTAGGGTACAGCATTTTGAGGCCACATACTCCTATTACAATATGCATTGACACACAGTATTAGGGATAATGATGTTGCTGCCCATAGAAGAGGCATGACAATACATCACCCTACTATGCCTGTGGCATGTGCATTAGATGCATATCCCTGTAGAAGCACTCTTGGGATGGACAAGAGTTTGTATTGCAGTCCTGGTCAATGTGTGATGGTGGGTATGTCAGAGTCTCATCATGGGTTCTAGTGCATACAATATCCACAGTGGGGTGTAGGTGCTGGGTATACTGTCATTACACCATGGTACACCCGGTACATGTCCCATGTACCACTGTATGGTGACCACTGTCACTATCAACCATACAGGTAACTGGTAATGCTCTCTAGCCCAGTTGTGATTGTGCTGTGTGTAGCCTACCTGTAACACATTGGACACACTGAGAAGTTAGCTAGCACTGATAGGCCCAGGTCTCTTAGATGTGTGTCTGACTGTTATGTGTTTGTTAATGTGTATATGATGGTATGTCACATTATGTATTGTCCATATACAACCATCACATCCCTCATTACCATACTGTACATGTCTGGGGATGTTCTGCATGTAACATGTAACCTGGAACACACCTCATCCTAAACGCTGTCTGGTGTGTGCAATTAAAGCCACACACATCAGTAGCACTACATACTTAGATAGGAGTCTAGTCCCAGTGTTGCCAAGTAAGAGTGTGCATGTATGTGGAGGGATCTACTTCAGGTTGCTGAATATACATGTCCCAGGGGGTCATCTGTCCATGTGGCACAGGCAGTAACTGTTATACATACCTGTGACATATGTTCAACTGTACCCAGGATATGGCACAGCCATGGTGTCACCACAGTGCCATACCCCTTGTGAGATATGACAGCAGACCATCCTCCTGCTGAAACATGTACACCTACAACACAAATGGATAACATTATGGAAGCCACAATCACTCCGTGTTACTAACAGTGATAATGCATCATGGCTGGACAGCTACACTACCTGACATCTAAGCATTAAACATTACTGCTGACAACATGTTACACAGCAGTACATTGGTAGACTGTAATACAGTCACCGTGTGCATCAGAACCATATTAGCCTGTCCCTACATCGATGTTATGGATGACAGGGATGTGGCACAGGTATCACCATATGCAGAGTGTGTATTGATGGTTTGTCATAGAACTCAGGTGGGCCATACATTTGACACCATGTGTGTGAGTGAGGGGTGTAAGTTACTGATATGGCCGTGGTGATGTGGTGTGTGTAGGTATGGGGTTGCCCTAGGTGTGTTTGTATTGTGTGTGGGTATGCATGCACACAGTTCTGCTATGTGGCTGCCCTATACAGGTGTTTGTTGGACAGCTGCAGACCATAAATGGCAGGGTGTGCAGTTCACCACCTCCAGCCATGGACACAAAAACCTGTGCCTGCCAGGGATTCCACGGGCATGTCCAGGTACAAGCCTCAATATGCTACTCTCACCTGATGATGACATATGTCCGGTGGAACCAGGTCCTTCCTGGGACTGGCCAGGGCTACGTGCACATGGCCTGCTGTGGTGTGGTGTGGACAGCGCCTCCCTGCAGTGCTGGGGCTGGTACTGCCACTACGGGAGTGGCTTGGTGTGCTTGCACATCCACGTCGACCGCCAGATGTTGGTGTTGCTGGCCTACGTCCATGTGGCCATTGCACCAGTCCCACCACATGCTCTAGCACGGACAATCCATGGTCGAGGAGGCCTACCATCTCACCCAACTTTCTATCCATGACCTCTGTATAATCACAGAGGGCACCTGCAAGATCACAGATGTTGTCACAGCTGAAAAAGCAGCCCTCTGCAGCCTCAGACCCTGTCTAGTGTACCATTCCATATGTGCCTGCGCCTCCATGACAGTCTGAAACATGCATCTAGTGGTACCAGATGTGGCACTTCTGCCAGGGGCATGATGATGAGCAGCCCTCCCAGAAGCACCCTGGTAAATCTGCCTATATGGTACTCTGCCAGATATCCGACTATGGCTGCTGTTTCCAGACACAGCAGCCATAGATACCACACTGTCCTGTGCACTCCTACATACCACCAACTGTCTCTCTACTATGCCCAGTGGTGATGGGGTATCTATAGGCATTGTGACTGTGTGCAGGGATGGGGTGGATAACAGGGGGATGTCAAATGATGGTACATTTATGGCCTCTGACAACCCTGCCTGTGCCTCAACACACCTATCATCATTTTCAGTGTCTGTATGGACACCAACACCAGATTGCATGCAGGAGGGACCCAGACCCACCTCGCCACTGTGAGGGAAAACAAGAAACGCACTTTAAGACCTGTACATCATTGCTTAATAGTACACACACACACACACACACACACACACACACACACACACTGCCATTCCACTATAATTAACTCCTTGATCTCTCTCTCTTAAAACCCTACAACGTTCTTTTTGCGCGGTTTTGCGCACTGAGCAGTGCCGCCTAAACAGGTTTAAATTATTCCAGGTTTCACAAAGTCTGCTCTTCACTTTTTCCCTTAGAACTGTTCAAACTCTCAAAGTAATCACTCTATTCTCTTTCTAAAGCCCTGCACTTGCTCAGCTCTTATAAGGAAACACTAACTAACAAAAGCACTACACCCTCCTTGACTTCTCATAAGTATTAGGCTCCTGATTGGTCCTTCCTGATCAAGTGAAAAATCAGTTCCCTTCCCTAATCTGATCAGTAAAAAACCAGTTCCCTATACTAATCTGGTATGTCCAAGGGTCAGTTTCAAGGTTACTCTCCAGTCCAGCTGGTGAATCTGGGAATTTTGAGGCAATGTTACAATTGCCTTATGTACACAGACAACCCTATCCTCCTTCCAACAAACTCTAATACATGTGAGAGATGCAGTTACACAGCCAAACTGGAGGCAGAGCCCTCTCAACCCAAGACTGGCACAGTCAGTCAGGAGGAAAAGGTAACCACCCACACCACAAATCCAGTCTCACACAGACCTATTGCATCTGTATACCCAACACATAAACACACAAAAACATACTTGGAGGCTCTAAATAAAAATCTGCCTAAACAGCAAAGACCTCCTAAGCAGATATCCAAGCAACAGCCACCCCTCAACAATACCCACGAATCACATATCTCACAAAATCAGTGTGCCTCACAGTCACAGCCCTTTAGGCCAAACAACACACCAAATACACTTGTTATAGGGGAGTCTATTGTCTGGCACAGTGACATCCTGCTCACCAGACTGAACAAGGAGAAGGTCACTGTAAGCTGCCTGTCGGGTGCCAGGATCTGCCACATAATGCAAGCACATTCAGTCACTCCAAAGCAAGTACAAGTATGACTCCGTCATTGTCCATGCTGGTGTGAATGACCTGAGATGTACCTCCCTGGACTACATGAAAAGAGACATAGAGGAGCTCTCTGACCATGTAGCCCAGGCTGGTATGACCCTGACCTTGAGTAACATCTTGCCCTCACCAAGAATGATGCCACAGTATAAAGACAAAATGATCAGTTTCAACAATTGGCTAAAGTATTGGTGTCATTCAAAGGGGATCCAGTGTCTGTCAGCCTGGGATGACATGCTCAACAAGCCACGTTGCTTCGCTTGGGACGGCTTGCACCTGTTACCCTTAGGCTTTCGTATACTGGCCAAGGCTCTTTCCACCCCCATAGTGCCTTTTTTAGGCAAGGCTCAAAGGACAAACCCACCTCCATAGACAACCCAAGGATAATAAAACTAAAGGTAATGCTACTCGATGCCAGAAGTCTAAACCTGAAGATGCACACACTCGAGACTCTCCTCAGTATGGAGAAAATTGATGTCTGTGCAGTAACAAAAACCTGGTTCAAGGCTCCTGAGAGCACCCCAGCACTACCAGGTTATAACTCATACCATGCGTTTTGGCCCCAAAACTCGGACCGAAGCACAAAAGGAGGGGAGTATCTATATTCATCAAAGATACCTACACCTCCAGGTTAGTGGCACTGCACGAAGCATTGGAAACCATCCATGTGCAACTAACAGCGGGCGAAACTGCCTTTCAGTTTGTAGCCTGCTACAGAACACCCTTCCTATTACAGGAACCCCACTTGGCATTCCTGAGAACACTGGAGAATATGAGGTCTCTCCAAACACTATGTTATTGGATGACTTCAACTACCCAAGCATTGACTGTGAAAACTACTCA
The DNA here is from genome assembly GCF_019279795.1 of Protopterus annectens. Classification (NCBI taxonomy): domain Eukaryota; kingdom Metazoa; phylum Chordata; order Ceratodontiformes; family Protopteridae; genus Protopterus; species Protopterus annectens. Next base: position 1,277,020,442 of record NC_056739.1, read on the forward strand.
AGCCCAAACACCCTCGCCCAACGGTTCCTTGAATTTATAAACTCTAACACAATGGAACAACTGGTCACCACTCCCACAAGAGGGAACAACATATTGGACCTGGTCATCACCAACATGGGGACTCTATGTTCCACACCAGAGGTAAACCCCTCATTGGTAAGATCAGACCATAAACAAATTTCCCTGGAATCCATATCCTGTCCCCACCCCCAACCAAGAAAATCACTGTAAAGAATTTCTCAAAAGTCAACTTTGCACTTCTCAAGACTGAGGTGGAATCCTTCAAAGCCCCTGGGCCAGAGGATAATACAGCCCAATCTGCAGAAACCTTTACAAATGCATTCTATGAGCACCTGCAGGAGTGCATGGATCATGCTATCCCAAATAAAACCAAGACTCACTCCTCCAAAAACAGGAGACCGGTCTGGTGGACCCCGGCCATAAATAAGCTATACAACAGAAGGAGGAAGCTACTACATGACAGAGTAAAATCCCAAAAAGGGAAGGCATCTCTGATCAGTATTAGCAAGAAACTTCGATCCCTCATAAAATCATCAAAGGCCAGCTTGAAGAAAATTGCCCTAGACACTAAAGATAATCACAAGACCTTCTTTAGTTATGTCAGGAACATGGGCGGAAACTCACAGATATGCTCTGAATTGTTGCATAATGGTACAAAATATACCGAGCCTACAGACATAGCCAACATCCTGGCAGACAGATTCAGCGCAAACTTCTCCCCGCCTCCCCCCCAAAGGAGCAAATGCCTATCCCAACTGAATGTAACCTCCCTGACATCACAGATTCACAGGTGAAATCTGCCCTCTCCAAAGCAAAAAACACAGCATCTATGGGACCAGACTGTGTCCTAGGCTGTGCCTTACATGAGCTCCAAGAAGAACTGATCCCTCACATTAAGTCACTGTTCAAACTTAGCCTTACTACAGGATATGTACCCAAAGAATGGTGTACAGCTGCAGTGGTCCCACTCCACAAAGGTGGTGCCACAATGGACCCCGGAAACTATCGCCCCATAAGCCTGACTAGTCTGGTCTGTAAAACTATGGAGCGTATTATCATGGAACTCATAAACAAAGACATTGGGAGCCTCCAGATACTGGACCCTACCCAATTCGGCTTTGTTAAGGGCAGATCTTGCCTCTTAAACCTAGTTGATTTCTTTGAAACAGTTACCAAAGCCAAAGATGAGGGCAAGGAAGTCACACAGCCTACCTGGACCTCGCAAAAGCCTTCGACACAATACCCCACTCGGGCATCATAAATAAGCTTACCAGCTTAAATATCAACCCCTATATCACAAGATGGGTTGCAAACTGGCTCAGAGATAGAACCCACATGGTCAGAATCGCAGGTGCCATGTCCGAATCCAAACCAGTTACAAGGGGCATCCCACAGGGCTCAGTTCTGGGACCTCCCTTATTCGGTATATACTTCTCTGAGGTTCAGGCTAGCATGGGGGGATTATGACTGACAAAGTTCGCAGATGACTGCAAACTGGGGGTCATAATCGAATCTCCAGCTGACACAAGCATCCTCCAAAAGGGTCTCACAGAGACGGATACTTGGTGCCAGAGCCACGGCCTCAAGCTAAATGCTAAAAAGTGTATAGTCATCCCCTTTGGGAAAAACAAGGTGCCCACAAATTACCACATAGGTGGTAATCCATTAAGTACGGAAGAAGTAATTAGAGATTTGGGGACCAATGTAGATAGTAATCTCTCCTTTGATAATCACGTTGCCGAAGTGGTTAGAAAGACCTTCTATATAGCCCACCTTATCACGAAAGGGTTCGCATCTAGATCAAGAGAGGTCATTGTGCCCCTCTACTCGTCACTCATCAGGCCCATAATTGAATACAATGCCCCTTTTGGGATGTACCTTACCCGACAACTGGAGAGACCCCAAAAGTACCTCACGAAGAGGATCATGGGCTACAAACAGATGTCCTATGCAGCTCGACTAAAGAAACTCCAGCTCTACTCAGTTGCTTATTGCCTACTCAGAGGCGATCTATGCCTGACGTACAAAGCCATGTCAAACCCAGAATTAATGGACATGCTCCACCTCAAAAAATCCAAGTCCTTTAGAGCTACACGCTCCAGGGACCTAAACCTCAGCACAAAAATAAATAGGACATGCTAGAGGGACAGATTCATTTCCCAGAGGCTAACCTCACTCTGGAATATAATCCCAATTCATGTTAGACATAGCCCCTCACTGACCCTCTTCAAGCGAAATCTGGACACGTGGATGGGAAATCGCAATTTCACCCCTGGGATCTCTTCTGTGTCCCTGCTAGACAGAGGCACAGTAAACTAATCTTAAAAGGGTACCTTCTGTGACCTACTTTACAGAGGCACAGTAGGCTAATCTAATAGAGAGGCGTAAGCCAAATACACTCTGGCTAGGCTTATAAATGCCCTAGGGCAGATAGCCTAGTATCTACCTATGAACCTATGAACCTAATACCTACCTGTCACTGAGTTTACAGACTGTCCCAAGTTTATTCACATATGTCCCCCATCCTGCATCACACTTGAAAACTTGCACTCATTAATACCAATCATTAACATATCATTCTTCTAATTGCCTAGACAAGTGATCACAAAATATGACCTGTTACTCCATTACCTCTTTGACTTGATTGAAGTCGGTTTAACAAGGACTCACTGCTGTTATCCAGTGTTCACCCTGGGTATGTCCAGACATCGTGATCATGGCTCACATATGTTAGGGGCTACTACGGTCACTCAATAATGTCATGCACTGGAGTGTCATACATAACTTTTGCTCAATAGATGCAAGATCTGTTGCTCAATCAACTTATTATACGGACAACAGTAATATTTGGATACACTCACTGGTGTTGTCTAGTAATTCCCCAAAGCATTTGTAGTGCTGCATACGTGGGTAGTCTTTCACCTTTCTGCTGATTGCAATTTTAACAATATACCTGGTGTCTAGTTTCCCTCCCAATGCATGTTCCATGCTACAGACCTTATTAAACTATTTGTTGTCCTGAGATTACATATCAGACAATTATTCCTGGTGTCTCATATGTCAGTCCATGTCCATGTACTGCACGATTCCAAAGGGAAGTAGTGACATATGAACAACCCCACAATCACACATGTACATACATGGACATCCACACAAACACACACACGCATACACACACTTCCTACATGCATCAATCCCCCTCCACTCCACCAGACATACAGACAAAATACCCCCCCACACACACACACACACACACACACACACACACACACACACACTTACAGGTGAGGTTGCATGAAGATATTACACACAGACATCCCATTACCCATCTGTCAACATGCATAACATATGGTACTCAACAGGATGCAGTGCAGCTGTAGTCAGTCCATGCTAGCAACAGTATACATGTGTGTGATGCATGGGCTGTGTTAGTAGGTGATGCCCCTTCCCCTGGAAAACACTGCACCCATATACACATTATTGCTGTGCACCTGGTCAGCACACTACCATGTACTGTGCAGCATACCTCACAAGTGTACACACCATTGCTGAATGTGTATTACTGTGTCACTTATGTCTGCTCTGCTGCTCTCAGCCCCTATGTGTTTGCCTGACACATACCTGGGATGATATGTGGACAGATGTCATTTGTGAATGCCTGATTTCTGATTTACAGATGTCATCATCAGTGGTGCATGTATGACCAGTACGATACTATTGCACTGAAAACCGTCAAACATTACCATGGCTATGGGGAGTGTACACACCCTTATTGATATGACGCCGTCTTCCTTGATATGCCATGGGACCACATTACTGCATATGTTATCATTGCATGAGCCTGATATGTGACATATGTCCTGCACAATCAAATGCAGTGTCAAACAAATGTGTTAGTTGTGCTGATGCTGATTGAGATGCATACACTTCATGGTTGCATTTGTGTGCACACCCTTATCATGATGGTTTGTTGCACCTACTGTTATGTGTACTACATCAGTCACTATTCCTGGCATGGGTATACTAGCATGGGCCATCTGCATTTGCCAGTATATGGTCAGTCTGCCCTACACATGTCCCCCAACTCTGCATGATTGCAAGGTCAGCTCATGTGCACATCCCTTGGAGTTCACACACTGCTGTCACTATTGCTGTGGAGTCAGGGTTACATCTGCCACAGTTCCTGACCCTGACTGTGTGCAGATACAGCCATTCATAGCATCCTTTAGATCCCTGCTACAGTGCACTGTTGTGTCATGATGACATCCCCCTCCCCACCTTCAGCCTTTTTGCATATGCTTGACGACTATGGTTTAAACATGTGTGACAGTTTGCAGTGTCCTAAACACTGAACACCACATGTAACAGCCTAGTCCCAGCTAATGAATGGCAAACATACAGGTGTACACTGGTACTGGCATGGTACAGATGGGGATGGTGAGCCTGAGGTGGGGTGAGGCATTGGTTGTGTAGCACATGTATCTTACATGATACTGTCTGTAGGTTTCCAACGTGGTCTTGGTACACCAGTGCACATTGCAATGCATGCCTTTTGGGGACCTCTTCTGTTATGCATATGCTACCTGTAGAGAGGCCTGGCTGATGTTTCCTGTGGTACGATTTCACATCTGATTATCCTAACCCATAGGCCACACGTTTACAGAGTCCAGGAATTTGCTAACATGGATACTGCACAGCCAGTACTTGCTAGACATTCCTGCAACCCCCTCAGTGTTGTGTCATGTTACTAGGCAGCCTACATGACCAGTTTACTACATGTGACCTCATCTGTCTTGGATGGTCATCTGTTTATTTCCTTCATCATTCCTCTCCAATACATCCTTGCCACATACATGACTGTCTGCACTGTTTGCCATGGTATATGCAATGGTGAGGTATGGCTACATGTCCAGCTCATGGGTGCTACTTGTTGGGTATGGGGCCTACACCATGTCATGTAAGATGTGTGCAAACCACGGTTGCCTCTGTTGCAGGTAAGTGTACACATCTGATGGCCAAACATCTTGGACAGCAGACCAATACTTGGTGTGACATTGGGGACGTGTACTTGCTGGAATGTGCATTTCCATGACAAATGCATGCAGTCAGTACCTCAACAGCTGCTTCCACTATATTTTATCTGGAGTGTGTGCACACATATGCTTCCAGTGTTTGTGAAGGTATGTATTCCCCATATTTGCTGTCCTAACCTATGATTCCATACTACGCACTCATTTCTCATGTTGGGACCACATTGCAGGTTGTAAGAGTTGTGGACCACAGTATTATGATATGCCGTAGTGTAGATCTGTAACAGTTGCCATTGTAATACTGGTATATACACTGTTGTAGCACTGTATAAGGGTGATGTTTCACACATGTCCCTACTGTAGGCCATTTGTTCCACCATTATGTTCATCTCTGTGCACACATTTTACAAAGATAGGATGTTAGTTATATTTCAGGAGTCTGACATACCCTTCAGATACACTACCATAGTGACCACTGTGATGCAGTGCAGTTAACAGCAACAATACGTGAACATGTATGGCATGTATTATAGGTAGGTGTGTTAAATGTGTGCATGGAATATACCATAGCCATAACACGACCGGTGGATTGGCAAACCTGAACAAAAACCATACTCACCAGCTACAGGCTGCTGCCTTGGAGGTATGCCAGAGGGACCTACATAAGTGTGTGAGAGATGTGATGTCAGTAGCCACAGCTGTGGCATTGGTACAGGGTGGATGGAGCATTACAGTACATCAACAGTACAAGCCCACAATACTATAGCTTATGCACATCTGTTTAATACTACTATGCAGCAACAGACTATATATATATATGTCATCTCACATATGCATGATCTAACTGTACAGATTCAGATGGATACGCAACAGTGGTCTACTGATGTGCCCTGTGGCCTTACCTGCACGCTCCTCTGCCGGTGTGTGGGTAGCACCCACCTCCACTATACTCTCCGCCAGTTGTTGTGTGTAGAGGCGGGCAGGTGCCCGAGGCTGGCAAGGAGCTCCTCAACATGTGTCAGGGGAATGGATGGCATGACCCCCCTGTTGCGACATGATCCCACCTAACTGCAGCAGCACGCTGACGGGCATTGCGAAGCAGGTCAGTGCAATGATGCCAGACCTGCTCATAGCTGCCGTTATGCAGGCCGACATCATTTACCCTGTGGACAAGATTGTTCCACAGGGCGGTCCACACCTGGTAGTGCTGCACCAAGTGTGTGATGATCACTTCATTCTCATCCGCTGTATAAACTGGAAGTCTCTCACATGATATCTTGCCTGAAAGACATAAAGATGGAAACAGGTCTGAACAACTCATACAGCAAGCTTATCATAGTTCTTAAAACATATCTCTGTCCCCCCCACCATATCTGCAACAATAATCTGATCACACAACTCAATAGGTATGGCTACAGAATACTTACCATTTGAACATATATCATATTATACCACACTTTGTGCTATGTGTTTGTAGCCATGTTCCATGTGAGGACACTATCATTGCTGACCTGCATGCCATTGTAAGGGCCACTATGGTTCCATATATCCACATGGTCTGTTTGCTATGTGATTGCTGCACATCTGTTGTTTTGTGTTATTGGGGATCTCTATGCATGCTGTTGGACATGATCCGGGAATGTGTGGACTATTACTACCCACATATGTTCTATAACAGTGACACAATTGCATGTTTAGGGAGCAGTTGCCAGCAGAACCACCTCTCCCACCTCATCTGGCCAAGTTACCAAGGCCGCATCACATGTGGGACCCACCCTGGGGCCTCCTCATCTACTGGTCCTGCACTACCTTCAGGTGGAACCACCTCAGGGGATGGTGTCCCCCCAAGGGAACACACACAAATATGATCTTATCACCCAAGATCAAGTCCAGGGTCTGGTGCATAAGGAGCTCCACAGAGACTTGGGGGATGTGCTACAGCACCTTGAGGCCCTCAGTGCACACTCACAGGGTCCACATACTCCTCCTGCTCAGCCTCCATCCCAGGCATCTTCAGGGCTGTGAAGCTGATGTTGTGACTGGCAATGGGTGGGGGCCTTGTTCCCATTGTTTCCATATGGGGGCTCATGGGGCTTCACATCTCAGATGACACTCCCCATCCAGGGTGTTTACCCACCACATGTGTCATATATCGCCCCTGTAGGCTGTCATCTCTATCTTCCACCCAACCTACCCCCAGAATATATACCTTTTAGGTTCATAGGTTCATAGGTAGATACTAGGCTATCTGCCCTAGGGCATTTATAAACCTAGCCAGAATGTGTTGGCTTTTGCCTCCCTTTTAGACTAGATTCCTGAGCCTCTGTCCAGCAGGCCATAGAAGTGATCCCAGGAGTAAATTTACAATTTCCCATCCACTCATCAAAATTTCTCTTGAAGAGGGTCAGCGAGGGGCTCTGCCTAACATGGACTGGGATTCTATTCCAGAGCGAGGGAAGCCTTTGGGATATGAATCTATCCATCCAGCATGTCCTATTTATTGTTGTGCTAAGGTTTAAATACCTGGAGCATGTAGCTCTAATGGATTTGGTTTTCTTGAGGTGGAGCATGTCCAACAATTCCGGGTTAGACATGGCCTTGTACGTCAGGCAGAGATTGCCTCTGAGTAGGCGGTAAGCAACTGAGTAGAGCTGGAGTTTCTTTAGTCGAGCTGCATAGGGCATCTGTTTGAGGCCCACAATCCTCTTGGTGAGGTATTTTTGAGGTCTCTCCAGCTGTTGCAGGTGTCGGGTAAGGTACATCCCAAATAGGGCATTGTACTCAATTATGGGCCTGATGAGCGATGAGTAGAGGGGCACAATGACCTCTCTTTATCTAGATGTGAACCCTTTTGTGATTAGGTGAGCTATATAGAAGGTTTTTCTAACCACTTTGGTAATGTGATTGTCAATGGAGAGGTTACTATTTACTTTGGTCCCCAGATCCCTAATTACTTCTTCTGTACTTAGTGGATTACCTCCTATGTGGTAGTTTGTGGGCACTTTGTTTTTCCCAAAGGGGATGACTATGCACTTTTTGGCATTTAGCTTGAGGCCATGGTTCTGACACCAGATATCCTTCTCCGTAAGGCCCTTCTAAAGGATGCTTGTGTCAGCCGGCGAGTCGATTATGGCTCCCATTTTGCAGTCATCTGCAAACTTTGTAAGCCACAGTCCTCCTGTGTTTGCCTGTACCTCAGAGGAGTATATACCAAACAAGAGGGGTCCCAGGACTGAGCCCTCTATGGGAAGCCACTTGTAACCGGTTTAGAGTCGGACATGACACCTGCGACTCTGACCATGTGAGTTCTATCCCTGAGCCAGTTTGCAACCCATCTTGTGACATATGGGTTAATATTTAAACTGGTAAGCTTATTTATGATGCCAGAGTGGGGTATTGTGTTGAAGGCCTTTGTGAGGTCCAGGTAGGCTGTGTGGACTACCTTTCCCTCATCTATGGCTTTGGTAACTATTTTGAAGAAGTCAACTAGGTTTAAGAGGCAAGATCTGCCTTTAACAAAGCCGAATTGGGTAGGGTCCAGTGTTTGGAGGTTCCCAATGTCTTTGTTTATGAGATTCATGATGATACGCTCCATAACCTTGCAAACCAGGCTAGTCAGGCTTATAGGGCGATAGTTCCCAGGATCCATTGTGGCGCCACCTTTGTGGAGAGGGATCACTGTTGCTGTATGCCATTCTTTGAGTACATAACCTGTGGTAAGGCTGAATTGGAACAGTGAATTTATGTGAGGGTTTAGTTCATTTTGGAGCGCGTGTAAGACGCAGCTCGAGATACCATCCAGTCCCATTGATGCTGTGTTTTTTACTTTGGGGAGGGCTGTTTTCACCTGTGTGTCTATGATGTCTGGGGGACTGCATTCTTCTGGGATAGACACTGGCCCTTTTGGGGGAAGGGGGGGTAAAGTTTGCACTGAACCTGTCCACCAGGATGTTGGAAATGTCAGTGGGTACAGTGTATTTTGTGCTATTTTGCACCAGCTCAGAGCAGATCTGAGAGTTGCCACCCAGATTCTTGAGGTAGCTAAAGAACACCTTGTGATTATCTTTAGAGTCTTTGGCGATTTTTCTTTCAAAGCTAGCCTTTGATGATTTTATGAGGGGTTGAAGTTTCTTGCTGGTACTGATCAGGGATGCCTTCCCTTTTTGGGATTTTGCCTTATCATGTAATAGTTTCCTCCTTCTGTTGTATAGCTTATTTATGGCCGGGGTCCACCAGACTGGACTCCTGTTTTTGGAGGAGTGAGTCTTGGTTTTACTTGGGATGGCATGATCCATGCATTCCTGTAGGTGCTCATAGAGTGCATTTGTAAAGGATTCCGTGGTTTGGGTAGCATTTTCCATTAGCCCGTGGGCTTTGAAACTTTCCACCTCGGTCCTGAGAATTATGAAGTTTGCTTTTGAAAATTTTTCACAGTGGTTTCCTTGGCTGGGGGTGGGGTCAGGATGTGGATGTCCATTGTGATTAGTTTATGGTCTAATCTTACCAACGAGGGATTTACCTCTGGTGTGGAACATTGAGCCCCCGTGTTGGTGATGACCAAGTCCAATATGTTGTCCCCTCTTGTGGGAGTAGTGACCAGTTGTTCCATGGCATTTGAGTTTATAAACTCCAGGAACCATTGGGCAAAATAGTTGGGACTTGAGTAATTTTCCCAGTCAGTGTTTGGTTAGTTGAAATCCCACAATATCATGGTGTTTGGTGAGACCTTCATATTCTTCAATGTTCTCAGAAATGCCGAGTGGGGGTGCTGAGACAAGGTGGGTGCTCTGTAGCAGGCTACAAACTGAAAAGCAGTTTTACCTACTGTTAGTTGCACATGGATGGTTTCCGCTGCCTCGTGTAGTGCCACTAACCTGGAGGTGTGGGTATCCTTGATGAAAATGGATACTAACCCGCTTTTAGTATTTCAGTCCGAGTTCTGGGGCTGAAAAGAATGGTATGAGTTGAACCCTGGTAGTGCTGGGGTGATCTTTGGAGCCTTGAACCAGGTTTCTGCTACTGCACGGATATTGATTTTCTCCATACTGAGGAGTGCCTTGAGTGCATGCATCTTGAGGTTTAGACTTCTGGCGTTGAGTAGCATTACCCTTAGTTTTTTGTTTCTGGTATTGTCTATGGAGGTGGGTTTGTCTTTTGAGCCTTGCCTAAAAAAGGCACTATGGGGTGGCAAGAGCCTTAGCCAGTATTCGAAAGCCTAAGGGTGACAGGTGCAAGCCATCCCTGGTGAAGCAACGTGGCTTGTCGGGCATGCCATCCCAGGCTGACAGACACTGGATCCCCTTTGAATGACACCAGTAGCTTAGCCAATTGTTAAAATCGATCATTTTGTCTTTATACTGTGGCATCATTCTTGGTGCGGGCAAGATGCTACTCAGGATCAAGGTCATACCTGCCTGGGCTACATGATCAGAGAGCTCCTCTATGTCTCTTTTCATGTAGTCCAGGGAGGTACATCTCAGGTCATTCACACCAATATGGACAATGACAGAGTCATATTTGTACTTGCTGTGGAGTGGCCTGAGTGCTTGTGTTATGTGACGGATACTGGCACCCGACAAGCAGCTTACAGTGACTTTCTCCTTGTTCAGTCTGGTGAGTGGGACGTCAGTGTGCCTGGCAATAGAGTCTCCAATTACTGGTGTGTTATTTACCCTTAGGGGCTGTGACTGCATGGCACACTGACTTTGTGAAGTATGTGATATGTGAAAGTTGTTGTGGGGTAGCGGTTGCTTGGATGTCTGCTTTGGAGGTCTCTGTTGCTTTGGCAGATTTTTATTTAGAGCCTCCGAGTATGTTTTTGTGAGTTTATGTGCCTTGTTTGCTGGTGCGATTGGTCAATGTGAGACTGGTTGTGTGGAGTGAGTGGTTTCTTTCTCCTCCTGACTGACTGTGCCAGTCTTGGGTTGAGAGAGCTCAGCCTCCAGTTTGGCTGTATAGTTGCATCTCTCACATATATTTGAGTTTGTTGGAAGAAGGAGAGGGTTGTCTGTGTACATAAGGCAATTGTAACATTGCCTCAAGATTCCCAGGTTCACCAGCTGGACTGGAGAGTATACCTGAAACTGCACTTTGGACATGCCTAGATGGTTTAAAGAACTGATTTATTGATTTTCCGGAATGGACGAATAGGGAGCCTTGTACTTCTGGATAGTATAAGGGAGTGTAGTGCTTACTGAGGAATTTGAGCAAGTTCTGGGCTGTAAAATGAAGGTTGAGTACTTATTTTGAGAGTTTGACTAGTTCTAAGGGAAAAATTGAAGAGCAGACTTTGTGGAGCAGGGGATAGTTTAAAACTGCTTAAACGGCACTGCGCGACATTGCGCGATGCTGCGCAATGTGCAAAATCTCACAAAACTGTGCAAATGCGGGTTTTAAGGCAGGGAGCTTGAAAGAGATAGGAATTAGCCAAAAACGGCCAATAGACTACTAGTTGCTGGGCTGAGATTACTCCTCCAGGGACAGATAGGCTGCTCCAAGCTCCCCACTCTCACTGGTGAACAGAGAAGCTTCCTCCTATCTAGGTAAGGATATGGGCAACACAGGTACTTATACCACAGCCCAAGATTCAGCACAACCTGAAATCTGGACTACTGTAGCTCAGAAAAGGCGGGAAACAAGGATATATATTTTTTGTTTGTTTTTTTGCAACAGAAACAGCAGTAACTTAACAGAAAACACTGTAAATGCTTTAAACAGGCTATCGCACTTGAGTGTGTAGCCTACAACAGTTCAGCAACACAAAAACAACTTAAAATGACTTTAGGAAGTGCAGAACAGGAAAAATACAAAAATAATGCTTTTTAAATCTTTAGAACAGCTAGAAACTAGCTTTTCAGTGAGAAAATGCAGTCACAAGAAAAATAGCAGAGAAAAAAATACTTAAATCTGTTGAAAGTCTCTCTTATGTCTCTCTGCTGCTTGTAGCACTCTGCAGGACACCATGAGGAGCTGTGCTGAGTTGAATACAAGCACAAAACCACACAAATGTGGGTTTTAAGGCAGGGAGCTTGAAAGAGATAGGAATTAGCCCAAAATGGTCAATAGACTACTAGTTGCTGGGCTGAGACCACTCCTCCAGGGACAGATAGGCTGCTCAAAGTTCCCCACTCTCACTGGTGAACAGAG